>NW_009606324.1:14115-40321 GCF_000690535.1 Cariama cristata | reverse complement strand
ATAATAAATAACTGTTATATAAAAAATGTAAATTTTAGTAATTTTAGTTTTCTTTAAGGTCTAGATTCCCAATAAGCATAGTGAAGATTTAAACCTTAATACCTGCAATAAATGTAAATATAAATCCCAACTGAATGAGAAATACTTTTATTTCAACACAGTTGCCAGCTGTTGATTACTTACAACAAAAAGAGATGTGCAATAAGAACCTGCCATTTTTGAAGTTTTACTCTGAAAATCTAAGAAAAATGGGAACATTTTGTTGAAGCTTAGCCAGATTTGTGACTTGACTTTTTCCAATTATCTTCCCTTACGTTTTAGCAGAAATTAAAATGTGATAGCATGTCTAGTAACTTATTTAGAACAAAAAAACCCAATAGCATCCACCCACACATACTCTAACTCTTATTTAAATGAGTAATCTGTGTAGTTTGGATTTTGTTTTCTATGATGACATACAAGTTGAACTTCAGTCAATTTTGACATAAGTATTTGCATTTACAGGTCAGCTGATGATCCAGATATCTGCTTTTTCCACAGAAGTGAAATATGACAGAGAACATCACTCTCTTTTGTTGAACTGAAAATAAAATACCCAAGATTTCTTTAGCTTTCTGTAGAAAGTTCACTCCATCTATTTTAAAGCATCTAATGGATTTGCAATGGTTAAAAAAAAATTACTTCTCAGGAAGGCTGAAAATAAAAGTTATTCAGCGAAAGTAAGATGGAACCCAGTAGTTTACAAGAAGGACTGTAGCTTCTCAGAGCATTAAAGGAGTGATCATACAACACATGCAAGTATCCCGCCCCCCCAGCAGGAAAACCTTTGTAACGTGCTTGCCTGCTGTCTTGCAAGGTTTCTGAATAACGGTGAAAATACTGAAATGTGGGGTTTGTGAAGCTTAAAAAAGATAAAGGCTTGAGAAATAATAGTGTTAGATAAAATTAAGAATAAGACATTACACCCTCAAGTTTAGCTTAAGCTCTTCTATACCACAATACTGTCTTGTTCTACCTGGATTTAAGTACTTTGAGTTTATCCGTAGCTGGAATTGATGCCTCTCTCTTATGCTCTGTGCAGACATACAGAAATAATCTTTTATTTGTTCTCGGAGCCACAGAAAGTCTCTAAATGAAAGAATGGAGGAGAGAGAGATTAGACTTAAGAACAAAACCCAAAATAATATTCTTTTCTGGGCACCCCTTTCCAATTGCAACAAAATCAATTTACACAAGGAATAATCTTAGATGCACTAACCAAGAAACAGGAATCCGATTTAATGCGGACATAGAAGTCTTCCTTCAACAGAAATGGAACAGAGAATGTGACTGAATTAGAACTGGTAAACTTAAGGATAATGACATCCTTCTGTCATTGGAATTCTGGTGATGACAGAAATAGACATTTTTTAGTGATATTTAGCAAAAAAGTGTTAAGTGAGAGAGGTATGTTCCTAAACAACATAATACTTTAAAGACATTCAAATAAAAGTTAAGGCACTGACGACTTTTTAAAACTTTTATTATATTGCATAAGCTATAACATTTACAAATCTTAGTTACATTTTCAGCAACAGATACACTGATACTGTAGTAAATACAGAGATGAAAAGACACCTCTGACAAAATATAAAAAGGTAGAAATACTTAAAACCAGGATGCTGAGTATCAAGAATGTTTTACATAAACAAGATACATACTAGACTGTTCTTGAAAATGATTGCCAAGGTAATGAAATGTTTGTTGAATATAAGGCTCCAACGTGCAAGGTGGTGAGCACAGTCAGTGCCATCAGCTTACCTACCTTTCAGCATCTGAGAGCCAGGCTTTTTATGAACTCTATGCTCTAATGAGCACTAAAAAGCACCTTTCTACACAATACGATGTTGTAAAAATATTACTGTTCTAACATGGACTGAAGTGCAACAAGTGCTTCAATGGAACTGAATCGGTAAACTGGGGAATAAAGTACCAGTACATTTTGGGAAGGGGAAATACAGGAATGTTCAATAAGTCTCAAACTGACTGAAAAAAAATTATTTGGTAAAATAATTTGCAAGCTGAGGGTGCTAATACTAAAATTAATGACACAGTTTTCCCCTGCCAGTCTTTAAAAAAAAAGAAAAACTGAAGCCATTTTTTTTTTTGGGTTTTGGGTGGCTTGGTGGTGGTGGTTGTGGTAATCTGAATACTGCTTTTAAAAGAAAATGAAGCTCAGATTAAAGTCACTTAAATCACCTTTCATATAAATTCTTTAACACAAATGTAGCTGCCTACTGTTAGAAGTGTAGCACAAATTAGTGCAAAGTACCATAAAAGAATGCTCATTTTTAACTCTGTAGGCCTAGTACTGTGTTTTGCATAATTCCACTGAATTTCAAAAAAAAAAAAATTAAAAAGCAGAAGCTTGGGTTATATAAACAATGTAGGTTAAGCTCCAAAGTGAGAGAAAAATTCATTCTAGAAAATAAGAATTAAGTACCGATATCCATACACTTTCTGCTTCTACTGGCAAGGAAGGGTAGCAGCTGAAAAAGGATTTTTATCATTATAATAGTTCCTCTATATAAACATATATTAATTTCATTTTTGAAGTTAAAACCCCAGTCAGTTGCATACCTGTAAATCCAGTGACTATAAGATGCTTATTCTTGACTTATGAAGTTGAATCAGATCCCACATGTGCATTTTTGAAAGATACTACTGTTCAGATTGCTAAAGATACATTTTTAAAATTTCTTTTCAAACACAAAGTACAAAAAACCCCAGGGTTTACAACAATTATCATCATCATCAACATGCAGGAGTCAGTATTCCAACTTAAAAAACACTAGATCTGCCTTTTAAAATATTATAAAAGCTACATAAATGTAAGTATTAATCGAGGGGTTTTTGGCTAACAGAAAAAAAACTCATAATGTGCTTTTCAGGTAGTCAGGTGTCCCACTGACAAAATAAGTCTGATGAAAGATAAAGGCACTTCAGCAGGCTACTTTATTTTCGTATTGTCCTAATATGCAGTACTAGACAAGGGATGCAGTATACTGCCTTTTAATTTGCTCAGTGTTTGATCAGTAATATTGTTAACCTGTTTCACCTTTTAACTAATGAGAAGAGTTTAGACTGGTGCTTATTCATTTCATCCTCTTTGGTCCAAATAACTGCATAAAAACAAAGCAGACAATTAAACATTCCCACATCCTGGATTATTTTTTGTGCCTCTTCTCTAGCTCTACATTGGTAAATAATGTCCCTAATCATCAAATCACTTTTGCTTTCAGGTTTGTAAGATACCAGAGTTCTTTTATTTTCTGACAGTGCTATAAAGATTTTTTCCTGTTAATCAAATGGAATTTTTAAGCCATTTACCCATTGGTTTTTTTAAACTATCTATAATGTGGCATTTGGTAGCAATCTGAAAATTACTGTCAATTAGCTATCTAGGTAATCAATGCCAGATTAATGTGCATACAGCTGCATACTATTTAGCCTGGTCACTTCCCTTAATTTATGATACATCAAAGTACTCACCCAAGCCACATTAATTAATTTGGAGAAACAAGCCTCAGCTAACTCCATTAACCACCTTACCAAAACTAGGTAAGACCTGGAACTGGTATACCCTTCTGCAAGAAGAATCTCAACATCACATATTGCAGCCATGGCAGGGAAACTGTCCTGAAGTTTACTAACCACTTCTCACCTTAAATATACAACAAAATTTGGTCTTGAGTGTTCTGCATCTAACTAATACCTTTCACTTATGTATGTACATCTAAGTGTGCTTTTTGCAAAAGCTGACAGCTCAAGAAGCATCTTGTGAAGAACTGAGACATAACCCTTGCAAACATTTGTGTTCTTCAAATAGGATCGATTCCACTGAAGCACAAATATGTATCACTTTGGAAACAAGCATCAGAAAGAAGCTATATCCTTTCCAATTCTCCCACTCATTCCCCTCTCCTTTGAGGGGGCTTACTTTAAAGGTGCTTCAGGCATGGCCCACTTCTTATTCTCAAGGTAATCAGCCTCCAGATTCAAAGAAATCAAAACCTCTGAGTGTTTCCCTGGCCTTTCCAAGAGCAGTGTGGCACCAATCCTTGCTACTTTTTGTATAGGCCTAATTTTAGCACTAGCATTTTAGTACTCTGTTAGTGTTGCAATATGGAGCCAACAGGGAAAAAAAAATCTTCAAAAATAAATTCAGTTATTCCTATAAACTCCTATGCTGAAATCATATATAGAAGTATAGAAAAGCACTAGTTTGGTCGCAAAAACAAATTTCATGATAACATTTTGTCTTCTCCACGTGTTACACATCATGTATGGCTATCTCTGGAATTAAAATTTTTAGAACTCAATGTAGTCAAATTCCTTTTTTTAATGATCTAAATCCAAAAAGAATTCTAGTTGCTAATAGGTAACACAGGTTTCTAGCGCATAAGTTCCAACATACAGCTGGAACACTAAGACTCAGAAAATATATTCTGTAAATACTGAATATAAACATTAAGTATAATTCTAACAATTTTAGAGTTATATCAAGTTTTTAAAATCCAAGATTTAATGCTCATGATAGGGTCAAGGAAGGATTCTCCATCATTGTGTGCTTAGGGGCAACAACTGTTTTCATGTAGCATTTACCTGTGCAGATACAACTGCAGCAATAATTTCTCTCTACAGAATAGTTTTCTCATATTCTGACACAGAAAACAAATTGTGTATTTATTTTTAATATAAAACCCAACTTTAGAAAAGCCTTTTCAAGTGTAACCAGCAGCATAAGACATTATGTGATAAATGCTAGCAAGTTACACACAGAAAAGTTGGCATATGTGATCTACAAAGCAAAAGAAGATAGCTGTTGCTTGACTGGCATGGATAGAAGCAACAGCTGAAGACAGCCTTGGAAACGGTATTACCAGAACTGCAGCATGTACACTGCAGAAAAGAATTTAAATACTCCACTAAGAGGAATGTCCACACCCTCATTAAGCAAGGGAGGAGCTACTAGCTAGTAGAGGTACCTATCCTATATGATGAGATGCCTATTTTTCAGAAAACTTTGGTCTATCTTTCTTCCTACTACTAAGAAGCCTAGCAGCAAGAAAATTGCAAGAAGATCTGTTCCACTCTGAACTTGCTTTGTTGGCTAAAAGCTGAAGTGCCTCACTGACGCACAGCCTTTACAGGGGCCATTTTGCACTACCATGTGTGCAGGGTAAAAATGTGACTTATCCAGACAGTCAAAAGCTCCTTTAGACGACGGTACAGAACCCAACTCCACTCTTTGCTCTTGATCACTTCTAGCACAGCAGATGAGAATCTGCACTACATCAGCATATCTTTTGGCACCATTACTTTCAAGTCCCAAAGTTATAACTGATCTTTTCAACATTTCTAATCCTTTTTCTTTGGTGATCAGGTATCTACTCTGACACAGAACAAGAACAATGGAGGGCAAAACTTCGTTCCTTTGAACTCACTTGAATAAAGCCATTTACAGTAGTCTGTATTTTTTAACGATAAACTAAGTTTGAGGAATTAGGTCTTTTTGGTATACACAATGAAAAAACAAAATGAACAATCTGCAATATATTTAAGGTACTGTAGGTGAACAAAATTTCAAGCAGAGACAAATCAATTTAATATTAACACCTCAAAACCATTAGCTTGTCAGGGATTTTCTGTTATGTTCAACAGAATATATAATATTCTCTTCTTGAAGAGTGTTCTTAGAACTGATGCAACTCTAAAAGCAGGGCAACATTAAGCCTCAGAAGTCAAAGCAGCTTTCAAAAGAAATCTGTACCTATGCAAGATATATAAATTAATTCCTACTAATGTATATAACAAAGCAAAAGATGAAAATATCAGTATTTGGGGCTAGAAAGTTAGCCATACACAAAACCCAATGGAACTGCATAGAGGAAGAAAAAAAAGTACTGTGAAAATATATTCAGTATAGGAAAACTGAATTACAGTTACCTAAAAAGAGTACCAAAGGCATGTTAGTATGACAAGCCATCTTCACCTCTGATTCTCTTGGCCAATTTAATTATAGACTTCTTTGCACACCTGTCTCAAACTTATTTTGCGCTTTCATATTTGTGAACTCAACAGGAACATCATATTTTGTTCATGAAGCACCTGCACACCAGAAGTTGGACTGATGTATTGCTAGTACCATTCTGGTACCTTGCACATTTTCTTAGAAACAGGACCAGACAACTGACAATCCCAACATAACAGACATATTTCACAGTAATGTTTCCTGAGTACATACTCCCAGAAGTCCAGCTGCATAGGATATTTCCCAATTATTGAGTGTACTACAGTGCAGACAACCAAGTGCGTCTCACCCCACATTTCAGATACAGGCATTGTATGTTTGGGTCTTGTACAGAACCTTAACCAAGCTCTAAGGGAAACACTTATAAAGCTTTTTTAGGATGATTTATAATCAAACTGCCAAAGCCAAAATGCTGGAAGTTATTTCATCAGGGAAACGGCTTCAAAGCCACAGAAAGACATTTTAAGCACTATACAAAGCACATTGAGTGATGCATTTACTTTTCTGTTAGCCAAAGTTTAAACGTTCAATTTGACAAGATGAACATTAAAAATAAAGAATATTCTGATGGCCTTTTCCTTCCTCTATACATATTTTAGTTACATTTCATGCATTCATGACTTTTGGTAAATTTAACTCTAAGATGAGTTATAAGTAGTATTTATATTGCATTATAACCAAATTTTGCAATCTGCTCTCTCATGCTCATAAATCCCCCCAACTTTTAAAGCCTGTTTAACCCCTCTGTGATGCACAACCTAGATAAAAGCAGCTCAGGCTGGCAAAACGTAGGCACGTAAACCTCCGATGATCTTCCATTTTTTTAAACATAAAATAAAAAGCAGCAGTGCCGAACTTTCCAGCTAAAAGAAACTGTTTCAAAGGCATAATTTGTCTAAACTTGCATACTTGTTCATTATGAGCCAAACTCTAACTTATAAATATGCAGGGATTCAAGACTATGTTGTGGAGCACAACTGGCCCAACAGCATGCAGAAGAAAACAAGAGACTGGGACCAGCAGTAACAGCAGCTTCGAATGCTACCAGAACCAGTCCTTATCTGCTGGATGTGGACACTTCATAGCAGATGGCAGTCTTCAACATCCATGGCTCATAACAAAGCAGATTAAAACAAAGCAGATGGGCAACATCTTAAGACAGCGGGGACCATGAACTGCAGCAGCCACAGAGCTTGTATACTTCCCCCTTCTGCCACTGCTATGTGGAATGGCAACTTTTTGCACATGGATGGGTACACAGGGAGGGCAGTAATGTTATAGAGCTCTGCTGATAAATCCAACAGAACTCATCTGCTGGTGTCATGGGACTAACTGATGAAACACTTTACATTATACAAAGAAGTAGTAACAGATCCCTAGAAAAGTTCACATATAAAATACTGTACAGATGGTCACATCGATTAGGAATAAGGCTGAGGAATGGCTTTAACTAGTCTACCAATGCATTAGCAACAAGTACGAAAAAATTAAAATGCATGCCTACATTTCTCACCGTGCATTCCCAGAAGTGCATCCAAGAATGACAGGCTAATTAAAATGTGGGTCTTCCCTATACTGCCAGCAAAATTGGGAACTGGAAAATTTTGTTAGTAGCATTTCCCTGTTTTCAATTCACATTGAGTATCAATTGCCCAGTTGAAGTTTAGTAACTCAATCTGTATATTAAAAAAAAAAATATTAATTTTTCTTGATACTGGAAAACAACATTTCCCTTGTAAACCCAACACTGCAGAATTACAGAAGCAGCCAAGAGGTCAATAACCAGCAGGGAGAGCAACAACACAAAGCACATTGTGTTTCAATTTATAGGAATAAGCGGCCTTTCCTCTCTTTTCTTCCAGATATTGGTTTTGCTATCTCTTTTCATGATAGACGGTCTATCCCTTTTTTTAGCAGAAGGGATATCAGACCCATGACTTCCTGATACAGTTTTTCTTCTTAGACCTTCTTCATCATCCTGTTCTATCACTGGCCCGTTCCCTCCATCCATAATGTGCCTCACAGCCTGGTCCTCTGGAGTGCAAACAGTGGTCCCACTTTCACTGCTACTCAGATCCAAATCTTCCAAGTAAAGGATCTTAGAATGTGGCATATTTTTTATGAAAGTTTTCTCTCTCTCCAGTTTCCTACCAGGATGATGCTCATTCATGTCCACACCAGAGTCCAGACTGGTATCATTACTCTCCGTTTTTCTGCCCTTTTTCAGATCTATGAAAGAATGCCTCACTTGAGCGATCGGTTTTCCATCCAGGGACACAAACCATGCTCGAGGGTGCGGAGATGGTTTTCCTTTAGAGAGTTCCAATAATGTTTGTTCTGAAATACCTTGAAGTTCAGATGAAAACGGAGTCATTACAACTGCTTCATTCAGTGTCCCAGGAACAGAGACAGACTCCAGTAAGCTATTAGTGTACCGGCCCCAGTTTGACGTTTGAGAAGGTAAGCCCTCTTCACTATCTAATGTACTGTTTTCATCTCTGCAGACAGAAGGCTGTGGATGAGAGTGCACTGGCATCTTCGGTAATGTTTGCATGTAACTGTCGCGATTCATGGGTTCCATCATGGGGCTATATACTAACTGTCCTTTTCTTGGCAAAGTTGCCGATTTAGCAGGATGCAATTGTTCTGGGGAGTGGAAAAGGTCAGAGGTTTGAAGAATAGCAATAGGTTGATTATAAATATGCATTAGATGTTCTGGGATATGGGAAAGCCCGTACATATCCTCCTTCAGGGAAAGGTATCCATTTTGGTCTTGAATGTCCCTAGGAGCCTGGGTAATAGTACTGTTACTATGCTTCGGCTGCTGTAAATGCCTAACTCCAGCATTAGGCTCCAACGAATGGGCTGCATTTCTTGACTGACCAGTCTGACAGGATGACTGATAAGAAGTATCCTCTGTGTAGATTTTAAAATTGTCTCGTGATTTTCCATCTCCTATGTCTATGGACATCCTTCTTTGAGGGCTGTATGAAGAAGTCTTCGGTATATATAACTGTGACTTATCCTCCAACTTTAAAGACCCTTTGACAGCATTGATGTGATTTATGTGAGTTGTCGATGTTGTCTGGTCTTTTTTTATGATCTCCAGCTTAGTTGTATTTTTTTCCTTCTTTCGTGCCCGACCACATTTATCCCTATACAAAAGAAATGCAAGGTGACTGTAGAGCATACTAGGAAGTACAAGACTGTTGACTACCAGAGCTGAAGATTACATTTTGGTTAAGAAGTTATAGTGTAATGTGACGTCACAAACTTAACATGAAGTTCTGTAATAACTGTAATTTTTGAAGAAATATTAGGGTTCACATTATAGTTTAGCTAAGGAAACAAGTCTCAACATCCAAAGACTATTTTATCAACCTTAAATTCCATTCACGGTGAGCTTATTAGAGCTTCTCTTTTTGCTTACCTGCAGTAACAAAGAAGAACAGCAAAAAATCCTATGATAATGACAACAGTACCTCCCAGTATGGCTGTAAGGAACACTGTGTGATAGGCTGTTATGTCCTTGGAAACCGCACTAATAATGGATTCTAGATTGTCAAACAAAACCAGACAAGAATTAGTTCTCAAAAACAATAATTCCACTTGACATGCAGAGCTATAGCTAATAAATTCAACTGTACTTTTCCAGTGATTTTGTGTTCCTATGGCACTACTTTCATACTTCCCTTTTCACCTTGCTATTTCAGCAAGCTATAAAACATACAAACAGTGGTTACAATATAATGGATTTCCAAAGGTTCATCTCAAGTACTAAACTCTTACTATGACATCTACTCAATTCCAGTCAAATTACATCTGTATTAGCTGTCCATACTGACTTAGAAACATGATGTACATTTTCTATTTAGTGCTTCCGTCAGAAAGTGCTGGTTTTAAATTTTTACATCATTTTTCTCAGATAAGCATCCCTTTACATGAATTTGCAAAACATGTAACAAGTCTACATAAACCAGAATCCACTGCGACCGTTTTACCCAAGCCTAATTTTCTTGTTGTATTTCCTCCTGCCATACATGATCCTCAACAGTAAGGGATACAGTCTCGCTGATTTTTAGTTCTCCATAGTCACAGTTCCCTTGCAGTCTTCTTCCAAAAGATGGCGATAGTATAAACATAAAAGTTTAAAGTCTAGACTATTCCCCCTATAGCATTTGAAGTTTTAGGAAATGTTTATATGCACAAAAGCATACTATCAGGATTCAAACAAAAGTCATCTAACTGCTGAAACTGCACATCTTTTTTCTTTTTCTGTTGTTAAACAAAGCAATAAAATTGCCAGCCTTGTGATACATTATTTGCGTTACTCAGTAATTTCTTTGCCAGCTGTTGCAATACCTCGTGTTCCAGGCAGTGGAGCTGCTATCCAGTAGCCTAAGTGTTGAGCAGTGTATGTCCATACTAATTGACCATCTGCTTCCTTTACCATTCCTAGCCCACGGCTTACCCAAGCACCTAAAAAAAAACAAAAACCAAAAAAAAAAATCCCAAAATATTGTACATGCCATGCAGGATTCTTCTATACCTCAAACCGTTAGCAATTAAACTATTACCAAAAATACACAAGGTCACAAGAAAAACTGAAACTTCTGACCTATGTGCTATTTATTACACAACTTTAGCTAAACATGCAAGTCGCCTCTCTTGACAATTTCATCGCAAATACCCTTGCGTGGACATTTACTTTGAAACAAAGCATCAACATTACTTACCAGAATTAATTTAATATAATTCATTTTCTATTAACAAACGTCTTCGGTAGATATGGACATAAATTATTTGAAAAATCCTATTATACGAGCTTAAGCATGTATGAAGGCCAAGACTAAAAAAATCAAGATGAAGGTAACTGAAGCATAAGAACAGAAGTTTAACATTAGCAGCAGCTGGTGGGAAAGCATTTTAATCTAATAAACTACAATAGGATAAACAATGTATGTCTTGAGTGCTTCTCTCCTTCTCCCTGCCCCAAGGCAGTAACAGTTCAGTTAGCCAAAGGAAGGTCTATTGTTAGGACACAGATTCCATGCCATCTGTTTGGCAATGCAAAGGACAGGTATTACGGTATGCCAGCTTCTACAATTAATAAAGCATGCAGTAGAAGAGATAGAATTATACTTAACGCACTTGAACAAATTTATTGTGGGCCATCTGTGAAATTCTAAAGACAGAAAATCACCTCATACAAACAACCTTACATTTTCAAACTGCAAATACTGAGGAGAGAACCACCAGCTTTTTTAAAACAACAATAACCAAAGTATGCAAAAACGGTAATTCATATAAGCCCTATAATTTCAATTTTCCTCCAGGACCCTTCTTTCAGCAAAGGGAAATGTCTACCAGACAGGAGGTAAAGATGAGTACTTGACACATGTCACATATGCGTGCATGCACAGACACACACACAGACACACAAAATATTGTTTGGCAGTAAAACTTGCAGCCTTCTCCCAGTACTTGTGATGGCTGGCAAAGGGGAATAGCAGCAGCAGCCGCCACCTAGAGCCCTGAAAAAAGTTTAGTTTTCTCAGTTACCTGGAAAACCTCTTGTCTAGACTTAGGAGCAAGACCAGCCAGAAGAGTTTTCCGTCCCTAACTCTCATATGGAAGTAACAACAACATATCCTCAAATTCTCTGTCCTGTCAACTCTCAGGCAAGATGTCACTAAACTGCAAAACTATTGATTTACAAGTCTAGGGGGTGGGTTACTTACAGGCAGATAAAAACCAACACAAAACACCACATATGAAAGGCAAAAAAATATCTAGGTCTCCAGAAGTTTCACCTTGACTGAACAAATCTATAATTATGAAGCTATATAATCTTTGCTGTCCTGTCCAGTAAATTTTATCTTCCCCCGATATACACCACAGAAAATAGTATGTATTAAGAAAAACATTAAAATGCAATTTATGAGTAAGCACACATTCTCTATGATTTACTGCCATTCGAACAGAAGGATATTGTTCCCAAGTGAATGCTGCAATGCAAACTTAGCTTTTCTGTTTGTTATTTCTATTAAAATCCACAAAGTACTTTCAGTAAGAATAAGGCAAAATATTTAGTAAGAAGGAAGACACATTCAATATATATTAACAAATTCCGCATTTACAGCAGCTGGAATATAATTACGAAGCTCATTTTCCAGAACAGTCTCAGTACTATTACACTTCAAGTAACTCCAGGGAACTCCGCAAGAGCAGACATCTGAAAGTGGTTTCTATCCTTTTTTCTAGTGCATATGGATCAGTCTACACAACATCAAACACAGGCCTGTTCCCTTATCACTATCAATACTGACATGGAAGCTCTGATTATCGTTATGACATATTACCCAAGGACTTCAGAGTTTAAAAGTGTGTGTCAACGTATTGCTGGGGGCAGCCTGCATGCAATATCTTGGATGCCAGAGCCTCATTATTCAGTGCAGTAGTAGCCCTCCATTCAGCTCACATCAGGGCCTACTGCTACTTATGGACACTCCCGAATGCTTGCTGGAGAGCTGAGGTGTTCAGTTGTCCTCAGTCTCGAGAATCTTGGCCAAGGAATGCCTTGCTATTACTCAGTTACCTTAGAAAAAAGTAGTCTTGCACATGTCAGATCAAAGGTAAAAATAAAAGAAACATATTTAAGAACAAACATCCAGAACAATGAACACAGTTGCAAATTTTTACTGTAGAGAAGAGATGAGGAAGTGGAAGAAAAAGTGGAAGTTAGAGTTATGCTCAAAATGTCTCTCTCCTTCTCTAATGTCCTCCTCGCCCTCTCCCTCAGCAAGCAGCAGCGAAGGCTCCAAGCGAACATTACACCTCAGTGAGCATCCATCACAAACAATTTACCTTTATGGAAACTCTATCAAAATATACCCCATTTGAGCAGAAAAAAACAACTGTCTTAATTGGTTTCATTGGGTCAGCATGCCATGCTCCTGCTCTTGCTCAACCCTCAAGGCCAACATGCCTAAGTAGGTATATGTTGAGTAAGCCCCTCAACACCCATGTACACACCTTACACTGGGTTATATTGTAACCTAATCCTGTGCCAAGCTGCTCTAGATCTGTCAACTTTTTGTTTCAATAACATTGTTGACCTAGTCTTCTGTTTAGTGAGTCTAAACAGCTCAGTACAGGTACAGATGAGCACAGCAGCTGGCAAAAGTGGCTGTGGCAGCAAGAAATTAAACCCCCTTGCTCTATTTCTCCATGTCAGACTAAAACCTCTTCTTTGATGAAGAATGCCACCTCTTATCATGCATTACCCCTCTGCAGTCTTCTAGGTGTATAGGCAGACTTAATCTTCTGCATCAAAACTTCTTCTATTCACTTTTTTCACCAAGAGACAACCTAACCAATTTTTTATTAACATGTTCTTAATTCAAATTAACGTTCCCCAATTGTTCTCCATTAAAATGATCAGTTTTTTTCTTGAATGTGTAAACAATACTTTGTTAGAGCTGGTTCCTCTCCTGTACTTCCAACAGCTGAATAACAGCTTTTTGCCTTAACGAGTGGTGAGTGGTGCGGTCGACACACTCGAGGGAAGGGATACCATCCAGAGGGACCTGAACAGGCCTGAGAGCCCATGTGAACCTCATGAAGTTCAATAAGGCCAAGTACAAGGTCCTACACCTGGGTCAGGATATTCCCAAGCACAAATACAGGCTGGGCAGAGAATGGATTGAGAGCAGCCCTGAGGAGGAAGACTTGGGGGTGCTGGTTGACAAGAAGCTCAACGTGACCCAGCAATGTGCACTAGCAGCCCAGAAAGCCAACCATAACCTGGGCTGCATCAAAAGCAGCATGACCAGCAGGTCAAGGGAAGGGATTCTCCCCCTCTTTTCCACTCTGGTGAGACCCCCCTGCAGTACTGCCTTCAGCTCTGGGGCCCCCAACACCAGAAGGACATGGACCTGTGGGGAGAGAGTCCAGAGGAGGGCACAAAGATGATCCGGGGCCTGGAGCACCTCTCCTAGGAAGACAGGCTGAGAGAGTTGGGGTTGAGAGTCTAGAGAAGGCTCTGGGGAGACCTTAGAGTAGCCTTCCAATACCTGAAAGGGGCCTACAGGAAAGATGGAGAGGGACTTTTTTCAAGGGTATGTAGTGATAGGACAAGGGGCAATAGCTTTGAACTGGAAGAGGGAAGATTTAGATGAGATATAAGGAAGGAATTCTTCCCTGTGAGGGTGGTGAGGCAGTGGAACAGGTTACCCAGGGAAGCTGTGAATGCCCCATCCCTGGAAGTGTTCAAGGCCAGGCTGGATGGGGCCTTTGAGCAACCTGGTCTGGTGTGAGGTGTCCCTACCCATGGCAGGGGGGTTGGATGGAACTAGATCATCTTTAAGGTCCCTTCCATCCCAAACCATTCTATGATTCCATCTAAATGGAGCAAGTGTATGTAGCTCATTACTCACTCTTGACTAAAATTAGACATGAAGGGATGACAAAAGTTTTCGAATGTCTAAACCTCAGCCTCCTCTTCCCATGCATACTGTAAGAACTATGTTGTTCCCTCTGAAAACTCTTATTTCCCCTTCACTTCACTTTCTGAATTGCTTTTGTTAACTGAAGTAATATCTACTCCAGTTGTAGCATCAAAGGATCTTTAGAGCTATACTCCAGGAAACAAAGCATCCAGATCTTCAATTCTGACTTGTTTTCTTTTAAGAAGGGATTCACAAAATTACCAGGCTTAAATTTTATCACGTACAATGTACGTTCCCCAAATCCTGAGCCTCCCATGAAAATAAAAATCCATTACATGAAAAGTTTGTTCAATAGAAATACTAATGAATTTTACCAAAGCTTTTTAAACTAATGAAAGCAGGGAAATTTTGAACAATTCAAGCTATTCAGTCAAAAAACAATACAGAACTCCTAATAAAGTTTTTGACTATTTACCACCACCTCATACAGTAGTGCCATCACTTTTCCATGGCATACAGTGTCATATGCCCAAAAAGGCAGAATAACAAAGAACTTAGCCCACTTACCAGTTTTCATATCAAATGTCCATGCAGGTATAGCATCTCCTGATTTTACAGTACTTTTGGGAAGAGGAAGTGTAATCTGAATAGGACCATTTACTTTCAGTTCTTTCCCAGTCAAAAGAACGTTCACGCATATTGCAGCAAGAGGAGCTAATTCCATGCTTTTGAAACCTGAATGTGAGAAATATCTTGTCTGTAATTGTCCATTCATACTGTAATTTGATGACAAAATAGCTAACCTATGTGAAATACAGATAATATAAAATTTTTTGTATAATTGTAATATACATAACATTGAATCAAAATGAAGGAATATGTAAATAGGACTGCTGCATTTCTCCTTAGTTGAACAGTCCTCTCAAACTTTCCTGCAAGGATTAACTTTCTAATTTGGCAGTTATAATTAACTGAATAATTAATCATGAGGCTTGTCAAAGCACTTAAAGGAAACACTGCATATACAAAGCTTTACAATGCAGCCTGAAAGTTTGTTTCCTTTGTTTTCCTTACACTATTTTGCAAATACTCCAGAATGCACAATATGACAGGATGGTGAAAGAAGCTGAAACAGAATTGGTAAGTACCAGAATAATGTTAAATCTACGCAAGACATTAGAAGCTGGTTGTGAGAAAACTCCTGGTGCATTGGATATCAATTAGCTTCCACCTACCCTAAAAGGAAGTCTATTCCTTCAGGAGAATATGAATAATTTAAAACACATGCCAGACAGATTGAAAGGAAAACTCGATGGGGAGAAACACTGCTTATTCTCTTATGCTTTACATTTAAAGGGGTGAAAAATAAATAAGAAAGGTTTTAAAATATGTAAGTCAAGACATCAATATATATGATGATTTTAATTCAACGAAAATTAAAGAGGAGAGCATGACAAGTTCAAATAAGCCATGTAGTGGCCTCCTCATGCACTACAATGAATTTAAGAGCCTCATACCTTCAGGTCCACTGGGAATAGAAAGAAAAGAACAAAAGAAAGATGGAACTGCACACAGTACCATCTATCAGACATTACTGTATTTATGCAAATAAATTAAAAAATCTGATAGAATGACAAATACTAAAATATCCAACTGCATATGAACAGAGTTATGACAGCTCATGAAATCACTTACTGCTTCTCCAGTGAAACAGATGCACAGAAAAAATTATTACAATTGTGCTCTGTATACACCGTGATTACTTGGTTTCAAACAGCCTTACGCAGATTAACTGTCTGTATGCCAAACTGGAGCTTCCATACAATCTTTATGCTAGGGGTAAAGCTCCTAGAACCAACTATTCTAGTGAAAAATGCAGAAAACCCCACAGCTGAAGTCAACTGCTGTGGTTTCACCAATTTCTTTAGGTTCACCTAGTTTACACTCTGGCCATAACCATATTTTTAAGGTGTTTAGTAAACCACTTCCAGTCTCGTGACATCCTGAACATATACATACACACTCACACACACACACACACACACATATATATATATATATAAAGCAGACTCTGAAGGAATATTTCAGTGTAGTAACATATGTCCTCATACTACATGGAACAAGACAAAGAGTAACATCACTTACCTGACACTTTTACAGCTTACTCCTATAGAATAAAGCTTTGTGACTTAATGCAATGGAAGCAGGTTCAGGCCCTTTTAATTTAAGCATATGTTTTTCTGAAACACTGTGCACTCATATGCATTATAATTTGAAGATTTCTTCTTTTTAAAAAATTCTTAAACAACATATTTACTTACCTGATTTATTTAGAAGAATTCCTGTTGTATAGAGAAAGCTGTCCACTTTCAAAAATTGCTCTGGCACTGTCAGATAGGCTGTAACATTTGTAATATGGTGATTTGTTGGAAGCTTTACTAAAAATTTTGGAAACTGTACACTTGGTTGAGATTTGGCATCTGTAAAGAGTAACATTTTGCCTTAGCAATGGTAAAACATACAGTGTTTTTACTACTGTTCAGAAATCCGTTTAGCATAACAACCTGTTTTCACCCATTTTCTGCATGGTTCGTGTATTTCTAGTCTAGCACTTGTCACAGCCACACATATAGCTACACAATTAACTGAAAATCTGTCTTTGAGTACATAGGTATTATATGAGAATACGAACATGCTGAATTATTTTTTGTATGTGTACAGATGGTCACAAAGTGCTTAGATTATGGTCTCCACACACTGAACTTACCAGACAGTTTTCCAGTAATTAAGACAGTATCTTCAAACAGCCATATATTAGCTTGACTTTGTGGGAACAATGAAAGAGTCACAGACGAGTATACTGTGAAAAATAATAATATCTGTTACACTGTGCAACCGAAAAAAAATCCTGTAAGATCTCCAATTCTGAAGGAATAGTAAATAGACCACTTAGAAAAAACAGAGTATATGAATACTGGATAAATAAATTACTCCTGTTGTCCAGAGCAGGAATTCTAGCGGTTAGGCAAGAAGACCTCTGTTGTATGTTTGCTACTGTCTTACGCCTTCTATGGATTAACAAGTGGCTACAATTCTTAACAGTCCATCTCTTTTTAAAAAAAAAATAAAAATCATGTAACTTTAAGAGCATGCAATAGTTAAACAGAAAAACTTGTGAGGAAATACTACTGAAGGGAATCTACAACAACAGATTATACCTGTTATGCAGGATTCAAAGCATTGGCGCTCCAGGAATTACTAAAGACAACATGATTTTTTTGTCAAAACACATTATTTGCCCTTCATAAAGTCTAGGAAAAAAAATTCTCAGAATACACTTACAGTATCACAATATAACCTACTTAGAGTTAAAAAGGGCTATTTTCTGTTTCACAATAATAAGAATTTTGACAAGTCTAACAGATCATTCACGCTTACATCTGCATTGACAGGCACAACCTCCCTTGACCGACTTCATTCAGTCATTTTCAGTTGACAGTAACTACCCATACTGCTGAGGAAGACAGAAATTTAATTACCGACAGATACAGTTTAATAATAGGACTGTAAGACGCTTACGTACTTGGCATTCTCCCAGTCTTCCAAGGCAAAGGTGTTAACATGTAGCCATCCTTGTATGATACTATAGTTAAGCTTAATCCTAATTTGTAGGGAACTTTTATTAATACTGCTCCATTGTTTCCAGTAAGAGTAGAATTTGTCTTTGTGTAGTTAACAAACACTTCTACAACCGCTTGTCGCAGGTACTGATGACTGATGATGTCATTTACTTGAACTTTCAGTGTAAAAACAGATCCTATTAACAGAGAGAAGAAAACAGAAGGTCATAGTACATCACAACAAAGGACTGTAACTTAAATTTGCAAAGAAGTCCTAGAGTTTATGCCTCAGCTATTCATCCACTGTACAGTGGATCTCTGTCTCAACAGAGGGTAACCTCTGGCCAAAGGGAGGGGTAATCACACAATTATATACCACAAAGAAGAAGGAAGCAAAAAACCTTGAGGTGGGGAACAAAGATACCAAAAAGTGTTTACCAAACTCAGCAAATATACCTAATCAGCTAAAAAAATAGAAAAAAAAAAAACCACACATACCAAACCAAATTTACAACGCAATTCTTCCCCTTTTCATTTAAGCTTGAACAATGCATCTGTGACAATGTGAGATTCAATGTGCCTTGCAAGTGCCCTGCAGTATCACACTGATAATACAGATGGTCTTGTTATCCAAGTGTAACCCTTGGCTTGGGTCACACATTTAAAGATGCACCTTTAGTTTCTAAAAACAGAGAACCTAATGTCTACAGACTGTGTGATAACACATTTATTTTTACACGTGTAAAATTATTATGAAGTAATCAAATGCATCCACTTTGACTATTTTAATTTCCCACCAGATTTACACTACTGGTCTAGTTTTCACCTTTCTGTATTGCAACTTCTAAATCATATTTGTCTACTGCTAATTAGACCATCTGACAATCCTTTGTGATACCTAGTGTGTTGCAGAGATCATAATTACAGTGACTGAGCAGTATGCTGAAAAACAGTAAGTCTGCTTGAACAACAGTCTTAAGATGCTGTGAATTACATTCAATTCCTCTCCCATCTCAATTGTAAATAAACTATTAGGGAGTCTTTTCATAAGCAGCAGGTACATGAAAACGGACAGAATTCCATGTTATTTCCAGTGTGAAATTAAGTTATTATCAGAAATTAAAATATCTATGGACCACTGTTCAAATAACATCAATTATCCAGTATTTTGGTTACAGATATACTACTATTCAACACCACTGCATTACTTTATACCCAACTATTTTCAAATACATTAGTTACGAATATGAATTTCTATTTAGGTCAAATGTCAGGCTAAGTTTGTTTGAAACTTATCTATATAAATTTGTAGTTCAATTTCATTATGTTATCTCCTCTATAATTGAGATTGACATCGCACCAAGAGATTACTACTTTTGACCTTGATTTAAATGAAAAGGCCTTGAGAAGCCGAGCGCAATCCATCAAAAAAACCCAGTACATACTAAAGACATCCAAGTTAGGTCTCTCTGACATAAGTATTTCTTTAGATCTATTGTATGCATGGAGTATACCATATATTCAAGCAAAAAATGACCTGCACACAACAAAAGCTACATTGGCCTCAATTTATTCCTATTTATTGCGTACACAGCAAAAACTTAGCAGCCGTGCCAGTTTGATTCTCTACAATGTTACAGAAAAATCTACATGTCCTTGTGCAAACAAATACATACTTTCAAAAAAAAAAAAAAAAAGATCCCAGTGGTACTCAAACACACTTGACTGAATTAAACACAAAATGTACAATAATCTTAGAATAATGTCATCAGTCTTTTTTTTCCTCATGCATGATATTTCAAGAATAAATTGCTTTTAAATTGCTGTTGCTAGAGGGTTTTTTAATTCACATAATGATTAAAAGAAAATTTATGTCATGTAAGCAAATTATGGCTACTAAACAGATCTTCCAGGCATTGATTCAGTTACAGATATACTAGCATAATTCCAGTGGTTTTCACAACTTGGAAAATGGGTATTTGCCCTTGGCCAATGACTGCTTAAAAGGCTACTAAATAGGGAAAACAGACTGTGTACAATATTCTGATCCTGCAATCACTTGGAAGCCAGGAGCATCTCGTGAAATAGTACTTAAAAAATAAGAAATTCACTAGTATGAAATTCAAGCTCATGCCAGTAGGAACCTCTACCAGAAATGCCTGGTATAAACTAGTATTTTAACAGCTGGAATCCAGTCAGGAGAAAAAGAGTCTAGTATTAACAGCTGAAACAAATCATACAAAAAATAAAAACCAAGAACGTACTCAGAAAGACACTTTCTTTCAATCATTTCACCCTTTTAATGTGTATTTTTCTATTTCCTGCTAACAAAAAGCCTAATGAAAACACAGAGGTGGGGGAATCGCTACATTCCTCCTCCAGCTGTTAGTAAATGCAAAGGTCACTTTGTGCAAAAATATTTCTTCCTCCCATCTCTTTCAGTTACAGCCATATTAAACCCCACATTTTTAGAAGCACAAATCTAGAAAGCTATGCTATTTTCACTCTGTCTCATAGTGAACTGACAAATATCATTGGCTGCTTTTAGTCACGCTCGCCTTTCATTACTTCTTTCTCCTATGGGTTCAGAAATTGCCACAGCATTTTCCAAAACTGATACTCTGCCTGAAACGGTGTTGAGAAGATGCAGAAGCACAGTCATAAATGCAGACTGAAATCCTGGGAGGGCTACTAAGACAAAGGTCTCCTATGTGAAAACAGACAGAGTCTAACACAATGCAAGCTCTGAAAGAGTAATTACCTGCGTATTACTATCATATTAAGTAGCAGGTATTCAAGTGAAAACTGCTAACTTCACACTCGCTAGTATTAAGACAAAGATTAAAGCAGACTCAGTCCCTAGCTCTCATTGCTTTTGGCCTTGTCTTCTGTGCTAATATACAGGAGTTTTCCTGACAAGAAAGTATGCCAATCAGCTGGGAGTTGTTCCACCCCTGCAAGTAACATAGACGAGTAAATCATTCAGATTTTCTAATATCAACCAGAATATACTCTGCCACCAAGCCACTTGAAGTTTGTGTGTATTGATTTCGGAAAGATTTTTTTTTTAAAAATCCTTCCATGCTTCAACAGTAACAGTGCAGAAGACGCGAGCACACAATATTATGCCTTTGAATCCAAATGCTAGTGAAATGACAGTTATGTAAAAAATCCCAGGTAAAAAAGCCAGAATCCAACAGTAACAACAATTTTCCTCCCCTCCACCACATTTCACTCTGCTTTTGTATAAAGCGGAGTGTATCAGAGCATCCTACAGCAGGGCAGCTCTAACAGCCCAGTTAGAAGCAAAACAATCACAAGGACCTAAGAGCTCAGACCACGCATGCAGTGGTCATCCAAGATGTAGAACAGATCTGTATCTTTCCAAACTTGATATCCCTCAACAAACTGCCTCATCAAACCAACTCCCTCACATGCATCGCATGCATTTAATGTGCAAATTTATTAGACATATTTAATGGAATAGCGTTATTACCTATGTCATATTAACACTCATGAAATTAATTTGCAAAGAAAATCCTGCTTTTTCTTTTTACAAAGATCTTAACGCACAAGTCCTTAAGGACACTTTTAAGTCTCAAATATGATGGAGACTGTGGTAGGATTTTTTTTAATCACAACAAAATGTACTGAAAAACATTTCAGACACATAAACAAACTGTTGGTTAACTGTTTAACAAAACCAAAGCTGATAAACAATAGATGAAACTTGTGCTTTTTTCTGATCACTAACACTTGCCAAACATAAGTGGGTCAGCTGTATGTCAATATTAAATACTTTTGACAGAAATCCTACAATTAGAAGAAAGAACTCAGTCTTAGCTAATTTGATTTGTGCTGCCTCAGAGGAAGGGAGGTTTGTCTCTTGACAAGTCCACTGGAAATGCCAGCTTCTACGACATTTAAACTTTTGCTGATAAATGTTCATATAAATGCAGCAGTTACTTAGACCAAGGGAAACAAGGCCTTCTACCACATTTCACTACTTCAGAAATGTCACAGCCAGTAAAATTATACCTCATTTCTTCGAGCAACAACTTCTAGTGCCTGGAATTTGGCTTCTCAGCACTGTCCTAACTCAGAACTGTCCTAAACACAGAATTAAGCCAAGGAACTGCTTGGAATTGCAAGCCAGGTACAAAACCTAACAGTGCAAAAAATCTCTCTTTATAATACAGCTGTGTAATTTGTTCTTAATTCTTCACCTGCAGATAAGCGTGTCAACTGGCTACCATATTTATCTGAGGTTTAATTAACACGGTGAAGGGCAGCAACCTTACAGGCATCAATACATTCCAAACTACACGTATCATTAACTGTGAGATACAGCAGCACACACACACGCAGAGAGCACTGCTTGGGAAGTATTCCTACACATTCTGCAACCCAGTCGTAAATCCATTTTCCTATTTATCACCAAGGTCCTATAGCAGAAGAGGTTCTACACCTCCAAGGAGGCAGTTACTCTTCTCAAACACAGAGACAACTACCCAATTAAGCAATTATCTTATGGAGTGGAGGGAACAGTAACTAGAATTAAATTATTCATTAGTTCGTTCCTTCAGAGGAGACTTTTTTCATCCTTGCCTAGAGATGTTTAAACCCATGCCAGAAAAGGCACATGCTTACATGTGTTATATGGAAACTGCCTACACTGTATTACCGTGCTCCCAGCTAACCAGACGGATACAATGTGTGCTGTGCAATTGGCTTGCTCTTAGCTGACTGAACAATCATTTTTCCATCTTCTACACTCATAGAACACCATATTTTTCAGCTTAATATAATTAGAGATATGAAAGGTGCACTGATCTGTAAAGAAGAAATCACGTGTTCTAAGAATACCAGGTTTTACTACACATGCAGTATTGCAATGGATATGACCAAGGGGGGGGCAGGGGCATGATCAATGAAATATATAATTCACACAGTTAACACACATCTAGCTTCAGTAAAAAAAAAAAAGGTCATATAAAAGCAATCCTCCTGCCACAAAAAACAATCATTACTTCTTAAAATTTCCTTAAAACTACAGTTATGCCAGTGACAAACTACAAAAGCGTACCTATAAAAAGTAAAAGCCTATTATACCTTTAAAGCTCATTAAAAATCCATGTACATGAAGGCGAGTTGTGGCAGCAACTAACTGACACGGGAATGATTTAATGCTGAAGTAAGCCTTCCTCACCACAGCGCACCATCAGTCTGCGGTTACCTTTTGTTCTTTATTAAGGTACAATGCATTGACACAGTACAGATTTTTCTGCCTTGCATAGTGCATTAAAATGACATAATAGGTGACCCTTAAACTCCATTAACTATTTTATGGCTATATTCTGACAGTTATTGTCAGATACTAGGACAAGCTCTCTGACCAGTTTTCAATTATGCTTCTCATAGCTATCAAATAACCTGCAAATCTCATTAATAACCCCTACATCCTAATATATTCTTCATTTGCTAGCTATCGGTCTTCTTTTATGCTGTCTTACTCCACGCAGTCATTTATAGACCCTAGATACAGATGGGCATGCACATGTATAAAGACATTTCCAATTCTACACAAATAGTTCTACATATTCCAAATTGGTTACAAAGTATCTCATTTAAAGACTAATTATGTGATTATTTATAAAGATGTTTATATGCTGTTTATATGCTGATCCTCTGATTTAAAATAATAGCATAAAATAAATGCTAAAAATTATTTTTCCTCCCTAAAATGACACAGGAATACTACTAAAATGCAAAACACACTGCAAATATTTCACCCTCTGCAATTTTAACCTTGTCTTTATTAATCAGTTACAAGTACAATCTACACATTCTATTTTCAACACATTATAACTGAACTGAGAAGCAAAGAACCTCACACAGGTCACAAAAGGTCTGAGGAAATCAGCAAACACACACCCAACCACCTGTAAAAGTCCATTTCTCTGGAAAAAGAGAACCTTAATATTTAGATAAGAACAACACACATGTAGGATAACAAATATAATCATTCTACCTCACTGAAAAGAGGAAACACTTGAAAGTTGACAACTAGCTGACACAGTTCATTCCTGCACTTAGCACAAGGTTAAAAGTTGTACCACCCCTCTCCAGAATCACTCTGGCAATTAAAACTTCCATCCAGTTAGCAAACAGCCAAGTATCTAACTATAACAATGAAGTGACCAGTAAAGAATGTGGGTGCATAAGGGCAGACTTCGGTTACAGCGATAGCTAAAACTTGCCCTTGTTTAGATTGATCTTTAAGCAAAATAGCAGCATGATTAATTTTAAAGCAAGTATGGACTGCTCCTTGAAATGCACTTCAGAAAAAGAAGATACTGACATTTTACTGACATATGTCAAGGGTGCTCTTCAATAGTGTTCAACTATAGAGACTTCCAGAAAACTGCTTTTAGGCAATGTACAGATACTGTAAAAAACACTAAACAAATTGGAGCCCAGAGCTAATCAACATTTGCTCCACTTGCATATGAATAGCCAATCCTGTGGAGGTAATACCACCATATAATCTATACAGTACAGTTCTGCAGCTTGCACTCCCTTAAAACATTTCCATGCAAAATTGAACATTAAGATGTATATTTAAAAGAGCAGCTTTGGCAAAAATCTCTGCAGTGGCACAGAATACATTACTGACTTCCAGGGACAAAGCAGCAAAACAGGGTCTGGGAAAGTAGGACACCACAGTATTCCCACTGCCCTACTTCTGGTCAACCAATTTCCACAGAAGCCTTCAACAAAATCCCAGTTATGAAGGAGCCAAGGCTAGACCCTGAGGGGGACAAACAGTGGCTTTTACACAGGGAAAGCTGTTACAGTCATTTTACAAGGGACAGTTTAACCCTATCTAGTCAAATCTAGATGTCTCCAGTAAGAACTTGCTTCATATTCAACAGACACTGTAACAGATTAGAAATTAGAAAAAATTCAAACACACTGTTACCTAAGGGGGGGATTTGTCACCCATCAGGCTATTCTGGTGAGCTTTTGCTGGGCAGGGGGGGTGAATATTCTGACTCAGAGAGCTTTCCAAACGTTTTCTTTTACATTCACTTCAAATGAAGCTTTATTTCAGATACAGAGAAATACTTCCTCACTTCAATATCATATGCTGTGATAGGCACACGCAGACCACAGTGCCAGAGTCCTTAAGCATCTGTACATTGGTAAGGAAAAAAAACCCGGAAATTATTTACTAGAAACTCATCCATGTCAATAAAGGCATTACTCCAGCACATACTAGTCTTCAGGTGGCCCTTCTTCTTCCCACCTTACTGCGAAAAAACACAAATAGTACTCCAGAAAACATGTCACACTATCCTGATTCTTCAGATCCAAATCAAGACCAGGTTGCATCTCTTGAAACAACTGGATTCGTTTGCTTTTAAGAGCTGAACAAAACAGCAACGTAGGAAAGATGTAAACCCAACGATCTACTGTAATCTCAAAGAAAAACATGTCATCCTTGCTCCCATCACTTTCTGCTCATTCATTGCTTTCTGAAAACTGCCTTTCCCAGTTCCTATTTCTCCATGCTCTTTTCTTCGCAGGGCTCTGCTCAGTCTCCTCCCTCACAGCATTCATCCCATCCTGGAGTAATCTCTGTGATGGCGACTCCCCGTAATATTTTAGCCCATGAGATCGCTGATCATGAGGAAAGATCAATACTTTTCTGAAGATAAGGTTTTTTGCATGCTTCATAAATTAGAAAGAGAGTGATAAATGCATTACATAAAATGAAACGCATTGAATTAAACCCATCGGGATGTGCACTTTAAACGGAGACTTCAAATCTAGCAGACTGAAAAACTACAGGGGATTGCCTGTGGCAAATTAGCACATGACCCACAGCAAACTTCAAGGTTCTAAGTAAATTAGTAGCTCAAAGACTAATTATTCATTTAGTTCAAAACAGATCCAAAATACAGTTTCATGTTATAATAAAATCATATCGAACAGTATGGAGAAGCTGACCATATACTGAAATACTGGGAAAAGTGTTATATATTTTACAGGTAAGACCA
>NW_009606324.1:0-14084 GCF_000690535.1 Cariama cristata | reverse complement strand
TGTTCCCTTCTAAAAGAAATTTTGGTAGCAAAAAGAAGCAACTAAAAAAAAAAATTCAAAAAAAAAAAAAATCACACTACTTTAGAAATAGACTGTTTTTCGCAGTCACACATTCTAGGGTTTTTTTCCCAGTAAAACCATTTATAGACTTAACACCATTTCTTTACACAAAATTAACACTGAATTTTTACTGATGCTTTTTTAAAAAAAGTTGCTCATTGAATTAATTTACTTACAACAATTTTGTTTCACTTAAACACAGTAATTATTTTCCTTTTATACAAACACATTTCAGGGTTTTGCGTTTTGTCTGTATGCGTGTGCACACATAAACACAAGTCTTAAGCAAACAACAAGAGGGAAGGGAGGTCGGTTTGTTTTTTAAAGAGGAAGATAATTACAAAACATTCTTAATAGAAATTTTGCCCTCAATATTAGTTTAAATTTTTGCTTCATCTGTACTTAGGCACTGAAATAACTTCCTAAGTAGTGAACAGACATTAGGTCAGTATAAATCAATAAACTGATTTCCCCACAACTTTCTGAATCAGTTCCTCCGAATTCAAAAGCAACTTAAAAGATTAAATTTAATCAGGATTAAATACGGCCAACATTCAACACTGGCAAACTTCAGCTTCCACATTTTGATAGAGGATGTACTTGTCTACATCAGCTAATTCTTCAGAGAAGTGAAAGAGTTTAGAAACTCCTAGTATTTTTCAAACAGACATTACCTAACATTCCAGCTATCTACTTCCATGACAGACACGTACAGATACAGACTGCAGCACTACCTTGAGTTCATATTGAAAAAAAAAGAAATTACCACATTTCACAAACATGCAAACTTTCAGTGCTTGTAATTATTTTATTGGATTTGGATTATTTTATGATCTGGAGAGCCTTACAGTTTGAAATCTGTACTATTGCATAGGTAAATTAACATTGCAGCTTTTTCTATTTTA
Organism: Cariama cristata; assembly: GCF_000690535.1. NCBI lineage: Eukaryota > Metazoa > Chordata > Aves > Cariamiformes > Cariamidae > Cariama > Cariama cristata. The sequence goes on along the minus strand of NW_009606324.1, from coordinate 13,119 downwards.
AAATCTGTTGTATATTATAGTCGACTGATTTAATGATTTATTTAAATACATAAATAAAATTAACAAACAAAGCAACAACCACCTTCTACAACCAACAGCTGAGTAAAACCATTGTAAGTGGTTACATTTCCAACCAAGATCTCAGACCAGATGCATAAAGAAACTGAGTAAGCATAATATTCATTCCACAAATGTTGACACGAACTAAATATTGATGAAATTAAGGTCCTGCAAAAATCAATAAAATAAAACAGATCATTATAGGCTGTATCTTTGATGATTACTACTGCATAATCAATAAACACTGTCCTGGAATGATCATGCTTGTAAGAACTACACAAGAATGTCATCAGGCTAATCCATACAGCTGCTAACAACTCACCCATCCAGTGGGAACATAGCCTCAAACACTTCCAAGTGCACCGAGTAAGATATATAAAATAGAAAGAAAACAAGCATTCCCCTTTAAACATCTTTATGGGCTACCTAAGCAAGAGCTATGAAATTTAGACATGAAAGCAGCTATGAAATTTAGATGGGATTTTTTTTTCCGGTATTCCTTTAACACTGTGTAGTACACGTCATTAAAAAAAATCCACTGGAATATTTTTAAGTGCGTATCGTGTACTGCTGTAAGATACTCATTTGGTAAGTAGTTGCATGATGTTTTTTCACCATTAGATTCCTTCTTCACTCAGCTCACATACTGAAATCAGAATGTTTCATCACCCAAGACAGAACATGAGAACTCACAGGATACAATAAACCAGAATTTTCATTACAGAATCATTATTTCACATGTCTTGCTGTACTGCTATATTGGCATAAATATGAAGAATTTCAATAAAACTCAAAATTGACATCTGATAGTGAAGCTATGACAATTACAATTACCATAGCAACTTTGCATTTTTATTTGCTGCTATTTTGTTGCATCAGCCAACCTGGTTCTCAGAACCCTGGTTACTATGGAACACGCAAGCTGAGAAACCCACCTTCCTAGGGCAAGGGAGATACGCAGCAGACAAGATGAAATACTGCAGTCTGCAGAGCTGCACTTATTTAGGATTCATTTATTTTAAATATCATCTTCTGTGATCTTAGATAAGTGAGATAAATGATTAATATTACAAGACCAAAAATCTTAAATAAAACTTAAATATCAAATAAAGATAAATTTGCAAGTGAAAGAGGTTTAAATGAGCAAGTAAATACTAGTAATAGAGGTCCTAAAGCCTACAAAATAGAACACCTTTGCCCAGGTATTTCAGAGGCCATTATAAGATTTTTTTTTCATCTCTGGTTACTTACTGGCTAATACTAAACCTGTAATGTTGCTCTTTCATTTCTTTAAATGACTGCCTGTATCATTCTACCTTGCATCAGAGTTAAGGGAATGAAAAAAATGAATATTAAAAATTCACACTTTGTTATAGAATACTAGGAAAAGAATACAGAAGGGAAACATCAAAATCTGCATAATACTGTCTTTTAAACATGCTCTCTTAAATACCCACATTATGTTATATACTCTCAAGAAAAATGGGCAAGTGCCTATTAGGTGATAAGCAAACAATATGCATTTCCCACTCATGAACTTTACAATCAAACCTTCATTATGTAAACAGGAAAAAAAAAAAAATAAATTCAGCATTGTCTCCTTGACAAAATGAAACCATTTCTTACAAAGAATTTCTAACAATTTGTTAAACCTACCCTTTACTTGGACAGAGGAAGAATATTCCAGTAACCCTGTAGCATGAATCATCTTTTTTTAACCTAATGGGTTAGGTACAGGAATTTTCTCATGTAATTCTTAGTGGTGGCTGGTCAGGGGAATTAGCTGAAAAAAAAATCTGTGCAAGTTCAAACAATCCCCTTAATTTAGGGGGGGGGTTTGGGGGGAAGAAAACCACAGGAAAACAAAGCAGTACCTTCTTCAAATATGACATTTAATGCCCTGAAGGTTTTAACCTTAAGACAGATACGCCTGTATAAATTCACAGTGGCATAATATAACCTACAAACTAGTAATTCAAATGTCAGGGCATGTTACTCGCTAATCATAAAAAAAACCTACTGTTGCATTCAGTGACATTATTCAGTAATATGCTGGCCACTATTCTTTGCTGAAAAGACTTCTCTTCACCAAAAGCTGCAAAATCTCATACTACTGCTTAAAGGAAGACATTTGCAATGTTCCAGTAATGTTTATCTTTCACTTACAGAAAAAGACCCTCTTACCCCTTGGAAGAAGGTCAGTGTATGAAAGACCCATATGGAGAAAATACAACTGAAAGTTTGCAGGCCAACATTTCCTAACTGTAGTCCCATACACGCAGAACGCGAATTTTTTTAACACCCTAGTTAGGAAATCCACATTGCAGCAACAAAACAAGAGCTCCCAACAAGCTACTCTCTCTTTCGTATATAAATTTTTATTAAAGGTGAGTTACATAAAGTGAATTTTCAAAAAAAAATAAATCACAAAACAATAAATATCACAGATTCCCACTAATTTTAACAAAGTAATATTCCACAGATGCCATAAAAAGACTTGAAAAAAGAGAAGAATCTGTCAAATCAGATCACAGGATAAAGCAAAACCATTGAATCAAGACTGCCCCCACAGTAACTCTTCTGCATACGTGGATGCCATCAAGGTAGCTGGCAATACTGAATATATCAGTGATTCAGCCATTGCCACTTGGAATCATTATTGCCTCTCTACAGCTCAGTACAGGACAAAGTGCTCTAGGATCCAGCTAAAGGGTAGTTAGGGATGAACATGCTGACCACCAACTGTGTCTCCAACACAAACACCACCAACGCAGACACACAAGTTCTCCCTTTGCAGCAAGTGGCCAAATTCCTGTAGGGAATAATTGGAAAACAACTTAGCACCATGGAAACCTTTCTAGGATGACAGAAATATTTTTATTGACACAAAGAGTAAAGATGGGACAGTGAACACTGTTTTTTTCCCCCAAAATACTCAGATTGATTCAGCACCTCTTACATTGCGCCAACTGGACCAGGGGGAAACAAATCCACTTAAGCATTTCTGAGACAATCTGTTCCATGAAACATTGAAGAAGCCAGGAGACAGAATTGTAGAGGGACAGGTTTTCTACACCGTGCTTAGGAAAAAAAAAAACAAAAGGGGGAAAAAGAAAAGGAACCTGACAACTAATGAAGAGACAAGCAGCCATGACAGATTCTTTCGCCCAGCACTGCACCAAAACTATGCACTCTCTCACAAATGCTTCACTGGGTCTCTAATCCAGTCAGTTTAAATAGAGGATTTTCTCAACACCAGTGGTCCCTAACCCAAAGAAAATCCCTCCTTCAGCGCAGTGAGAGTAAGTTTTCTCGCTTGCTCTCACAAACAATGAAATAAGTTCTTGTGATATTTAGCACAAGGCATAATTCATGTTATTAACAGCTTTTATTGCTCCAAACACAGGCTGTACTGATGTCCTGCATTTACCCAACATAAAACTACTCATTTCTCCTGTTCAGTCACTTAATGAAAGGCTTCAGAACAGAGGAAAAATGTTTACCACAATGACCTGAAAAAACTGTTTATAATCCCATTAGTGTCTATAATAGCTGGAGGGGGCAAGCACCTCCTTATTCAGTCCAGCAAAACAGCCTATATTTTCAAATATCTTGACATCATTGACCCTTTTTCTAGTTTAGCTCACATTGGCACAGACAAATTATCAACCAGATTTGCTACCTCATAGAAAATAACTTACACGACAATGTTCCAATCAGTTTCATTTGGGAACCTTGTCCATATAAAGTCATTAATAATAAATAAATTTGGTGTCTTGCCTAATTTCATAACCAAAAGTCCACACTACGCACTAATATCTATTTCAACAGACTGAGCCAACTGTATACATGATATTTATAAAACAGCCCCAAATCTGCAGCAGATAATTTTACTTTCTTCTAATTTACATGCATTAAAGGAAATTGTCTACCCAAAATGAAATGCAGAAGTTTCAAGAGAAACATTAACATCTGACACACCCCATAGTCATGTACAAGTCCAAGTCAGTTATTTGAGGAGGGGACAAAATGCACTCTCAAAGCCTGTAGATGGTTATGAGCTGAGGACGCAGTCAATATGTTCCAAGGGACCTAGACAGATACGGGCCAACAAGAATCTCATGAAATTCAACAGGGACAAATACTTAATGATGCATCTGACCCCTTCCAGCAGTACATGCAAGAGACTGACTAGCAGAGCAGTAGCTCTGCTGAAAACATCAGGGAGCCCTAGCGAGCGATAAGCTCAACATGTCAGGATTGCACCCGGGAAGCAATGAAGGCTAACAGCACACCGCACTGCATCAACACAAGCACAGCAAACTGAGCAAGAGAAGTAATTCATTCCTCTCACTTGGCACTCGCTAGACTGCATCTGCAAACTGCATTCAGTTTTGGACCCACAGAAAGAAACAAGCCTTCCACTACCCATGAGTTTACCAAGAAGACACAGCCAAGTTCTCTGCCAAGATGTGTAGCAGGATAGTGAAAGACAATAGTCAAAAATTGCAGGGAAAGATCTGACTGGACATGAGGAGGTTTTTTTTCTCTCTCAGGATGAACAATCATTGGAATAGGTTATCCAGAGAGGTTCTCCATTCTTGGAGGCTTTCACTGCCTAACAGGAAAGAGCTCTCAGGTCTGAATTCAATGTCAACCCTGCTCAAAGCAGGTTGGACTACAGTGCTCTGGATGTCCCCTCCAGCCTAAATACCTCCACGATTCCAGACTCTGATAGTTATTTTCAAATCACAGAAAAATCCACAAAGAAATAACATCATCTTCACTTGACTGTGGTTTATTTCAGCTGCTGATTTTAACACACGTAGCAAATCTGGTTGGATGTTTTAGTAGGAGTACAGTATCCTATGATAATTTGGAGCTCAGAACCTGATGCAAATTCTACACTTTATTAAGGAAAGGGGATGAAAAGATATACTATATCTTGTGTGGCCTTACTTGATAACAATGGCAGTCAATGAAAACAGAAACACTGATGATTCTGAAAGTAAAATCAGTTTGACTACTGAAAGGGTTGCTCAGACCTGCAACTAAACCTACAACATGAAACCTGAAAGCTATGTGCACACTCCAGTGGGAAAGCTCAATCGTTGAATACAGGTAAAATATTAATGAGAAATAAAGAAATAAAAGTATGTTGACCAGAAGAAGACATTTCTGAAGAGGCAGATGAATTATTAATGACTACCTGGAAGCGGGGGGGGGGCGCAAATCTAAATTCAACCCTTTCCTCCAAAATAAACTGCATCATAGTGGGTCAGCACTCCAATGTATCTGACTATAACTACACTGTGCTTAGTAAAAGCGCTCAAGCAAACATTTCGATGTACAGTCTAAAGCACTCATTAATCGAACGACACTCTACAGACCTTAGAGCGCTCTTGGGGTGCAGTGGTCATGTCAATAATGCATTTCAACATAAGTATGCTGGGGACACATTGAAGCCATTCTGAGATTCTCTGTATTTTGCTGCCTCATGACCTCCTAATGCACATGGCTCAATATGTGCCTCACACATGCCTATAACCACTGCATCATATTCAACACAAAAAAAACTCAAACCACTCCCCACCATAGCTATTTGGCCACCATTTGCAGGTTAACCTGCTATGGCTGCCAGTAGTTCAGATAAGACCCACACCAAAATCATCAAATTTTTCAAAATAAGACAAGGAAAATCAGAAGGTAGAGGGCCAAGATTTTTTTTTTTTTCTTTTCTCTCTAACCCACCAAGAGTCAATTTATTTCCATGTAACTTCAATAATAGGCCACCTCTTGCCTCTTCCACTGGTAGGACTCCACTGTCTTACATACCTGGCACTATCAACAGTAAATGCAGAATGCTGAAGTGAGAACGGTCACGTGGGAAGTCCAGCAGGAGGATCTCATCCTGTAATCTATCTCCTTCAACTGTCTTATTTCCACATTGTAAAGGGTAATAACTGCACCCTGAAGTCTGAACTACGTCTTTCAGTCAGTGGAGACTCTCTTCAAGCCCACACGATGAAGCATAATCACGACCTCAGGGAAGACAAAGAAGGACAAGAAATTGAGGGGGAAAGACAAAGGATAGCATGGGAACCTGACAGGATTCATGCCTGCATTTGGTGAGCCTTCAGGGGCTTATGCATGCACAGACAGGAAACACCACCACTCCCTAGCCCTGTCAATCCCAGCAGGTCACACAGGATGGCTCCCAGGAGCTACAAGAGACAAGAACACACGTCACCAGGATCGTGCTGTGCATGTACCACAAACTGCAAACCTGTCAGTATTTTGTTTACAAGAATGCATAATATGCTTACAGTCAGAGAGCAAGCAGAATCATTTGGAAAGTTATTTCAGCTGGTTCAATTGAGACAGGAGAAGATTTTCTTCACATTATCTACAGAAAGCTGACAACTGCTTGTGAGATTCATAGCATACAATACAGTTTTTTACTTGACAGAACTGCTGGTGCCACACATTAGACCTGTGTTCTGCCTGAGAAGCCACGTTTAAGGTAACCAGTGCTTTTGGAGTATCCTCCACACGCTGGACTATGCTTGTTGATGTTTATCTCCTAGTCACAAGAACCTGCTCACACTACAGTATACGTGTGCTCTCTCATACGGAAGGTCTAAGCATCATCCCTTCCTAATCTACGTCCCCCCCAAAAAGACAGGGCAATTCATTCACCAAAGGTGACCCTCTGTACAGACTGTCTCTTGTGTAGATGTGAAAGGGTGATGTGCTGGGGCTGTGCCAGCACATGCTCTTACCTGTGCTGCAGCCTCGGACGTGGTTTGGAAGGACTGCCCTTTCCCAGGGACACAGCTCTTCTGCTGGATGGATCTGGAGTGCCTATTCCAACTGAAAAGATGAGTTATAGCTTGAGTAAAATCTACCCTACTAAACACTTGGCTTAGAGACAGAGGGCACTCCTTAAGATTAATTAATTCTCTTGAGCTTTCTAACCTTAAGTTCCCTAGCACAGGTTGTTTCAGCAAAACCACTTCCATATTGGCGACTGTAAAGCTGTGCACACTCACATCCTCTCCTCGAGCACGTGCTAGCATGAAAACTGCTTTCAAACCTCTTGTTTTCTCTACAACTAGTGCCAGAAAAGCAAAGCAAGAAATGCAATAGTTGCTTTGCAGTTTGCTGAATACAGCTTCTTGTAGACATGTGTGGAAGATGACAGTTTAGGAGCACATGAGGTGTGCTGAACACCTCTGGCAAGTTAGGATTAAGGTAGGACCACCTAGATCTGGTAGTTTCATCCCACTGAACACAGAAGTGTTACTCAAGAGTACACTAACCCCTACGGTGCAATGAAAATTCTTGATCATGGGATCCGCGTGCTCCTATGGCAGATGGCTGAATCTATGAATCAGGAATTAAATGCAGCATCAGGGGTAATACAGAGAACTCCTCTGCTCTGTCACATCATGCCTCAAATCTCCATTCATTAGAGAAGGATATAACGAATATAAAAAATTGCAACTTTCAAGATGACAAAGTAACCTGCGCTATTATTCTAAGTCTGATATGCCAAAAATTAAGTTTATTTTGAATAAGCTTTCCTCTCAGATCTTTGCCTCTGTCTTCAAAGACTTCATCTACGGAGCTAGCTCACAGAGAAAGCATGCTATAGATCCCCAGTGACCCAGATAGCAGTTGCATTCCAAATCCTGAAACCGCTTTTTTCTCAGTCTGACAGCAATTCTGTGAATGTTTGTACATATCAATTGGCCTTTAATGATGTATCGTCTGCCAACAGATTGACAAAAAGTAATGAAACTTTAACAAAACAAATAAGAACTGCAAAAACTACCACCCTGCAACAGGTCCTTCCTGCCGTCACTGATTACTCTTGCTTCCTGCCACTTCTCCTCACCATGTAACTGGGTGTCGCGTTCCCGTGAATGCTAAAACACTTTTCTGTCCTTGTCTCTCTCAGTTCTTCCTAATGAAAGCCACTATCAATGCAAGCGTCTTGAAATCAAGTTTTCTGAAGTATAGAGCATAATGCTGGAGAATATATTACAAGCTTCAATAAAAGCAAGTTTCAGCTCAGGAGACCTGCCTACCTCTTCAGAACTCCTCAGTATCTTGACTGTTTATATTGATTCTCTTCCTGAAAAATAAAAAGTACATATTTTTTCATTTGTGCTCTACAACGGAAAACCTCAAACTCCTCTTTTTCTTATATTAGCAACTGAGTGACCTAAATCACAGAACACATGGACACGTAAATGAAATTATCTCTGAATGTTTCTTTATTTCAGTCTCAAACTGCAGATGCTTTATCACCTCTCAGTGTCCTAATGCCCTTCCTGATATTTTGTTGCACTATTAAGCCTTAGATCAGCACAGAAAACTAAGTCACTTAAGAACATCAGCTCCAATAAATCAGGGCAAGTCTAAGTCTTATGTTCTTTCTCTACTTTCTCACCTAGCTGAGAAACCATTACTGCAAATCCCAGAGGCTGAGAAAACTGAACAGCAAATCAAAGGACGTTTTATGAGCTTATTTCCATAGGTAGAGTTAGTTGCTTGCATTAAACTGTTTTGCTGCGGTTTGCATCTAATACTTTTGGAGTTCTATTTCATAATGAAAGGATTATTTTTCACCAGATTGAAAGTCAGCTTTCCAAAGCTTTATCAAGGTTCTTCATATAAGAAATACATAGATTCCCAACAAATGTTTACCACCGATATATCTAAACCAAATCAAAAGTCTTACTTTAAAGACTGCAAATCATCACCTCCATCTCCAAATAGAAAACAATTATTACAATTTAGCCCATAAGTTTTGACAACTTAAAAATAAACCTTTTCTCTAACACCAATTATAGTCCACTACCTACTGGATTACAAGGTTGTGCTGCTGGTTGTATAAAACAATTAACCTGAGTGCCGATCAGAAGCACTAGTTACACAGCCCTGACTTCTTGAGCAGGAACTGTATCCTACGTAATCACTCAGTCATTAAAATTACTGAATTTCCTTCTTTATAGGAATGCTACAGAATTTCCTATATAGCTTTTAACTCCTCACTCATTTTCTTGGGGTCTGTATCTCACTGCGACAGAAGCTCCAAAACAGAACTGGATTTATTGCTGCCGTAGTAATCCCCTATCTAGTGACTACAGACACAGTAAACCATAAAGGTTGTTCCACCAAGCAACACACAATCCAGTCACACAGCACTATATATATATTTTTAAGTGCATCATTATGTATTATTGCTCAAATTCAAACCCAGATTAACAGAACAAGCTATCAAAACTAAATGCTCCTATAAATACCTACATGCTACCTACACATCAATATAGAAGTCATTAGCAAAAAAAATTTCACAACTAGAAACGTTGAAAACAAAGATTAGAAAAACAGTAAGTCATACATGGATGCATTAGAGAAGTATTTCTGTTTCAGTATCTCAATTAAAAAGAAAGTACGAGAAAGTTACCTCCTCCTTGAATGATCAGGAAGAGTAAGACAACGTGCAAAAGAATTCAGAAAAATCTTAACTAGAAATCTCTGGTCTAGAACACTGCATTGCTTTAGATCATCACCTGCAAGCAGATAGTATTGAGAAACAGGCACAAAATCAAATTGCACAGGTAGCATCCAGACGGTGTATTTGTCTCTCACAAGCACAAAAGTAATCTTTTCCTTTCCTCTGGGTTTGCCAACAATCACGTATTGATATCATCAGTCTCAAGAAACAAAACTAACTGCATAAATATGGACAGTGATTCCAATTCTCTCCTTTCCTTTGTTCAGGACCACTATTACCTGTAACTGATCTTTAATTTCACCCTGCAAAAATCAAGCTAATCTTTCAGTCATACACAAAGCCATGTGCCTAATGAAAAAAACAAAAGGCAAAATAAGTTTCTTTTTCCCTGAATTCTGGAATGTAAGGCAGATTGGGAAAGGTCTATAACAAATATGATGGCAAGTCTTTTCTTGTTTATGCTGGGATTACAAAAGGTATGGAGAGTACCCACAGCATAGAACATGCAGTTATACGACAGAAACTTGAAGAAGTAACACCTATTTTAAAATATACTTCAAGTCTAATTTAAGGTCTCAATGTGGAAAAAAAAAAAATCCAACATTAAGATGGTGCATGTCATCCTATGTGCTGTCTATACATAATGTGACAGCTGCTATTTACACAACTGCTGCTTTTTCCAGAAGAATCTTGTTCATTTAGTACATGTCAGATCTGTCACGGAACTGATACAGTTAAGTATCACTTATTCAATCAGTGGTCTCTGCTCTGTTTATTGCACAGTATCTGCATTATAAAGAGAATAACAATGCACCACATCCAGAATATCCCAAGCATTGTGAACATTAAAGAGTACAACTCGTATCTCCTGTAAGGAATGCATCTCAATAAAGATAAGCAAAAAGGAATAAGGAAAATAAAACCAGATTTGCCTGGATCAAAGCCAGGACTATAATTTACTGAATTCTGTGCTCAAGCCCGCTGACCTCAATGCTGAGTATTCGAAGCTCCCAGTGACCTCTCTTCAATCGCTTCTGTACACTAGAGTCCAGATTTCTAAACTGTCACACAGAAAATGGAAAAACTCACCATGAATAACAAAGGAACCAAGACAAGTTCTCCACTTCAGCAATCATCACCCTAACCAGAAAGGCCTGTCTCTATATCCTCAAATATTCGTTTTCTAAAATTTGGAAGAATAGCTACATCCATTAGATAACATCAGTCAGAGAAACTCCATTAACCAAGCCCCTCTTGTCTTCTCTGCCTCATCTGTAGAATCTACTTATTTCTTTTGGCAGTGGTAAGCTTGTTGTTGTTTTCAAGGGAGAAGAAAGAGGAGATGAACAACAAAGAAAACCAAACCTATTCAGTCATGATGTGCAACTACCTTCTCACTGCTGCATTTACATGTCAGCAGTAGAGTCCGCACTCCAAACCTTCGTACACAGCTGTGCTGACTTTAGCATCTCTTCAGACAGCATAATAATTACACTGGCAGAAGTCTGTTAATCCAGGAGGGAATTGATCTGTAAAACTGTATAATTAGCTTTGACAGAACAGGGCCATCGATACAGGAACATCAAACGAGAAAAAGCTGTGAACTCCAACCTTAGCTTTGCACCTTCCCTATTTTAGGAGGATAAGGCTCCTTTGCCCTAGCAACTGGGGTCACAAACACACAGCATAAATCCAAATTCATCCAGACTCCTCCTTACTTCCAGAAGCCACTGCCTGGCAGTTCCCAGCACAGGACCCGCAGCTGCTGCAGGAGTGGCCTCTTCAGAGCATTCCCCTTAGGGATTCCTCTGCTGCCAGTCTTCTGCTGGAAAGGCAACGGCCATTCATCCTGCCTACCTTTCAGCTGTAAACAATCAAAAGACAATTTCATTGAAAAAGACATCAGTATCTGATAAATATATATCTGGAGTCAGGCTCTTCATTTTTAAAATTTCAAAAACATCGATACAGCAGAAATTACTTCCATGCTTTACTGAAAGGAAATACCACATAAAAACCAAAGGTGCTTAGCAGCTTCTTCACAATAATTAAAGTTTCGTCACAGTGATTAGCTTGTCTTCTTAAAAGATTAATCACTATTGGCTTATTTCAATTTTTTATGAAAGAAAAAAATTAATCGAGATGATTTAGAAAGCCAGCCAACAACTGAAATAAAGCTTTAATTGTATTTAAACATAACACAAACAAATGCTGAGGATCAGCTCAAATTATAATTTCTAACATTCATAAACTGGGATTGATTCATGAAAGCTGCATACTGCAAGACACTTTCAGGACTCTCATACCTCAAAACATATGAAGCAAAATAAGCAAATAAAAGCAAGCAACAGCAACTAGGCACGTGGGTCTGCAACAGCAACAACAGCAAACCAATAGCATCGGCATGAAATTGTTTAGTGGTAACAAAGATTCTGGCCAGGGCTGAAGGCGATAAGGTAACAGAGCTTCTTGAAAAAGAAATCAATATCTGAAACCAAAGAGGAGCATTGGATTACAAAAACTGTCCCTTTTTTTTTTGCCACTCAATTTTTAATGAGCAAAATGTTCACTGTACAAGTTAGAAATGCTGCCAATGCCTTCTAAGTGGGGTTTGCTGATGATTAATGGTATATTCCTCTATTTTGTTTCTTACCATGCTTTTAGTGAAAAATCATCAGGAAAAGGAAAAACAAGAATCAAGCTGTTCATCACATACCCTTCTTCAAAGTCCTATAGTTTAAACGTTTCAAAAAGAAGAAAAACAAACGAACAAAAAAAAAAAACCCACAGAAGAAAGAAACCAAAAAGCAAATCAAGGCTGTTTAAGAGTGTCTCAGGAAAATTTAAGAAGGTGTTCATATTCTACCAAATCTAGTTTCATGTTCTACATCTTTAAGAAGTTACAAGTAAAGACCATAAATCAAGATCTTTGCTTATATTTCCTAATTAACATGCATACTTTGGCAGCTTTGTAAGTTGGCTTCAATTCAGCAAAATATTAACCATATGCCTAAAACTAAGAACGTTTTATACCTTCTTGAAGTCAACTGGAAATAGAAGCAAGCATGTACGTTAAAAATGAAACATATGCTCTAGTGATACGCCCAAATGGAGCCTTGGTGCTAAAAAGTCTTAAATAATTAATGTTTGAAACCATTCTGAAATTCTTTGATGAAAGGCAGTATGTCAAAAAAATACTGGTTTTAACCTAATTTGAGCTACTAAGGCTGCAGAATATACACATTTTTTAAACTAGATGACAGAACAAACACCTTATCACCTGCCCCAGTTCTGCACAAAGGGGTACCCTCACACATTTGACTGTAATACCAAGGCCTAATACTGAAATAAGCACATTAGTTTCATACTCTCAGCTGTTGGATAAACGATATATTTCTGCATTCTGCAGAGGAGACGCAAAAACTAATGAGCTCACCAGCCTCATCACTCAATTGATAGGCTTAAGACACTTGCACATGCATCAGCTGGTTTTTATTTATTTGTATATGGATATAAATATATATAGAAAT
>NW_009606323.1:0-5231 GCF_000690535.1 Cariama cristata | reverse complement strand
GATTCTATGGTTCTATGATTCTATGAACTTCATACAACACAATCTAGCAAACTCATCAGGAGTAAAATAGCCCAGACAGCATTAGCAACAGGCAATTCCAAGACCTGTACAAGTTGAGGCAACATGTTACAAGCTTTCTCCCAATTCACAGCTCACCACAGGAACTGTCAGGCAAACATCATGGGAATTTGCACAGGAGGAATAAAAGGGAACAAATACAGATCGGTAATTTCCCTGCCCTCCTTTAAACATCAGCCAGATTGCTTTGAGGGTGATCTCCATTTGGGAGAGTCAGGTAAGGCCTTCCGTGTCCAGGGCCCACCACACAGGACCACAGCTGCATCTCCCCAGCCTTTGATCTGCAGGATGCACCCTGCCATCCAGCCAAGCTGCAATTGCTGTGAGTGCAGCTCCCTGCCTGGCTTCAGCTTCAGACGTAGCCTCTCTTTAGAGGGCAGAGTACCCAAATGACAAAAGGTGTATATACATCCTTTGCAACCAAATTATCAGGTAAGAGTAAAGTTCTGTCTTGTGCAGGCAGATCAGCACCTCATTCAATCAGGATCCTGTAGGGTGCTGCCCCACAACAATCAATCTGCCTTTAGGACTGACCGCCTCCTGCATGAAAACATTTTGACAGGCTATGTCAAGAAGACTGCAAGCATATGTGCACCATCAATGTCTCTGGTATGCTAGATGCTCTGAGAATAGCAAAGCCAGAAAGCCAGCTCTTATTTTCAGCACAGCATGATACTGAAGTTACTAACTGCGGCAGTTTTTATTAAGTGCTTCCTCCACCATCACCTTGACAGCTGATATTCCAGGGTCAAAACACATTATAGACCAACGTTAAGCAATTTGGTGGCAAAAGTAGCAACTCATTTCTGTGAGTCTTATAAGTTCCCTATTTTTATTCTGGGGCTCTCAGACACCAGCCAGGCGTCCCACCTGGCCTCTGATGGGCTGGTTTCTTGTGTGAATGCTACAGAACAATTATTGGTGACGCCACACATATAAAATAGTACAATCTGTAGACTGTGCTGTTTCTCCCACACTACCTATTCTGCAGTGTACATGTCTGTAGGAACATACGTTATACCATCCAAATACACAAAAATGTCTTCCTTTTCATCTTTTGCACATATTGTACAAGCAAAAAGATAGTGTGCAACCTCTGTAGATACAGTCACCTGGGTCACACAGTCATAAGCAACCATTATTTTCTTGCTGTGACAAACAGAAGTGAGCAGTTGCAGAGACACACCAGCAGTGTGAGACACATGGCTGTGATTAAGTCTGTTCTTGGGGCAGAAAGATCCCCTTTGCATAATGGTAGGAAGGGCAGGAGAAGTCTCCAGTCTGAAAGCCAGCATGGATGCAGACTACAAGGTACCCACTTCATGAAGGCACAGGAGTTGAAGAGACACTTTCATGGCTGAACTCACATGGTGCTCTTGGACTGACAGGTGTTTTCATTCTGAACTCCTCTCTGGAGATTTATAAATTACTGGAAATGTCCAAGTGAAGTAAATGAGCAAATTTCCATTCAATTCAGCGAGTCTTGGATGTTACTCTTAAATATTTAATCAGAAACAATATCATGAAAGCTCTTGAGCCAAAGATAGATCCAGTGTTACCTGAGATGAGAGGCAGAGAGAAAGAGCAAAACCCATCGATAGTTCTTATGCTTGCTTCACGGTTTCTGAAAATAAAAATTCTTTTGTGCTCCATGGTAGTTTTTGTGAAAGACAGGATGAAAAGCATAAATCATTGATTTTATAATGTACTTTGTTTTCCAAAGTACTTCCCACACTAAGCTCCTGCAAGCAGTTAGCCACGAAACAAGATGCCCTTTGCTTTAGATGATGGCAAGGAGGTTCTCCCAGGGAAGTAATCCTGTTTAACGCTCTGGAAGATTCCAGGCACATGGAGGCAGCACTGGAGCAAGGTAAAGGTACAAAATCCCTACCAGGTTACCCTGAGACAGATTGGCAATAGTTCCCACTCAGATACAAGCCTCAGTTAAGTCACAACATTGATTGCAGCTGTTATTCCTATATTAATCTACTTACTCAGGTAATGATATCACTGACCCTAAACGTGTCATTGTGTGCAAAATAGATACTTTTGGGAGAGTCTATTGGAACAACTTTAGCAAATTTCCTCATGAGAATGGAGGGGTTTTTTTAATTGATGAAAAGTGCATATTTGGGTTTTCAGAAACTCTTCAGGTATTGATATGGGGAAAAAATTGAGAAAAAATCCTAAAATACAGAGTTCAAAATTAGCAGGAAAAAAAGATTAGTTAAAAGTTTCATTCACAATGTTTTTTCAGTATTTGTTTCACTAGGAGCATGGGAAAAAACCTAATATTTCTGGGCAAGTCTAAACTGATTCTTTTAACCTGTACACTTTAAAATACTAAATAGTCAGATAGTAGCATTCCTCATTTCATTCTATCTATTCATTTATTCTGGTGAAAATAAGCACTAAAATGGATGACATTTAAGGAAAAGTGTTTTATAGACCTTTTTGAATTCCCACTTCTCCAAACAAGAGTGCCATTTATGGAATACCTCCCAGCAACAAACAAAAGACCGGCCATACACCAAATAAACAGGCAGTGTGTTTCTTTCAGAAATTCCTGCATATAAAAGTGGCATTTTTTGGTAATAAAAAACTTCTACAAAGTCATTTCTCAGAGTTTCAACATGAGAGGGGAAAACCCCACAGTACAGTAAAAAGGTAGTATCAGAATCCAAATCTGATCACAATAGTAGGTTTTCAAAAAGTGGTTGAAACCTTTCATTTCACAGCACTTCAGCAATCTGTTGAAAATAGAGATAACCTCTATTTTTGGAAGAAAAAGGTACTTAGACATGACAGCTCCACCATTTAAAGTATTTCTTTCTTGTACTGCTGAAACACTCGATGGACTTATGTGAGAGTGAAGGACTATGCAACTTCTTCTGTAGATGGTACATTTTACTTCTGGTTAGAAACGTACCTGTTTGGATTCACATTTTAAAAAATGACTCAAAATCTAAAGTCAAACAGATAGGTAAGCATATATTTGACAGGTTCAATCAGTAGTCACCTAAGTTTTTGAATGTAATGCACGTCCACGCTAACATATAACACAAAACTTACTTTCTTCAAGGCTGAAGAAATTTTCCCTATTACTAAACCCTATCCTTTAATAGCATATTGAAAAAAAAAAAATAGAAAGATTGATGTCATTTAATAATTTTTATAACATATCTTCAAGCTGTGAAAAAATGATCCATATTTCTGCTTCTGATCATTTACATTTTCATTTAAACTGTTGTCTTGCCTTCTATTAAGACTTGGGCAAAGAGATGAGCTAATTTTTGTGTTAGAAAACATGTATTACTGAATAGGATTCATGGATCAGTGTGGAAACATTTGTATTGCAGTGAAATATAGATCCCATGTTTGGAATAAATGTAAGATTTATTAAAAGGAATGGAATATTGTGATAGTTTGGAGCAACCTAGGAATGTGATTTTCAGAAAACATTTCTGTAGTTGCACAGAATAATACCTGCATGTCTTTTATGTTCCATCAAGTTATAACACTATAATAAATATGCAAAGACTGAAATACAAAAGTTATGTTAAAATGAAACTAAAAAAATATCTATATAGAAAGAGAAAATTCTAAGAACTTTCCAGAGGGAGGGCTAGAGAGATTTTAGAAATTCAAATTCTTTAAAATTTGTTTTCACAGAGCAGAATACCAGAAGGGAAGTAAAAAGGACACTAAAGAAAATGGGTGGGGTTTTGAGTCTTAGCATCACGGAGCAGAAGAGACGTGGCAATGTATAATTGCAGGACAACGAGCGGAGTCCACCTCACATTCTCCATGAGAATTTGGACAAGTGAAACCAATAATTTTTCTGTTTCCTAGATTTCTTCAGAAAAGACTGGGAAACAGGAGGTAGTCATACCACCTGGTAATAACATAGGTTAGAAGAGTCATTTCCTGAGAAGTCCAGTTAATCAGTCCCCAGAAATCATCTCCTTCAGGTGAGGCGCTTAATTCATTTTCCCAAAGGTAGCCCTCTGGCAGAGGCTTGCTCTCACTGCTCATCACCTGCAGCCCTTAGGCACTAGCATCCCAAATGAACACCCAAGGGGTAGGTGGTGGGACTGATCTCCTCGCCCCATTGTATCATGCTTTACCAGTGGCTTCAAAAGTGCAAACAAGAAATGCTGTGTAATTACCAGTCTAGGAGGTTTTACTATTTGACGTCCAAACATTTCAGCTTCTTTCAAATTCCAGAAACTGAAAACTAAGTTAAATGAAGACCCAGTTGGGCACTGCAGTAACCAGCATGCTCACACTGCTACAGTGCACCCAGCACGTGGAAAAGCTGCATGGGCAGAAGAAGAGGAAAGAGAGTTCGCAGGCAGTTGTTTGCCCACAGGGCAAGCATGGTTAGATTCAGTGAGAGGCAACCTTTCTGTGAAAACCTGGCAGAGCTGAAGGAAGAGAGGTGGAGGAGGCAGCCTGCCCTGCCTGCTCGGTGGCTCTGCCAAGGGACATCAATGCTGTGTTTGACACACAGTGAGGCTATACGGAAATGTCATGATGTTATACGGAAATGTCGGGCCTTCTGAGCCCACCTGGACCCAAGCAGCCTGACTGGAGTGGACTGTGCCCCACACATCTGTGTCTCAGTCCTTAGGAGACCCTTCTGGCTGGGTTAATTTGTACCTTCTCCTAATCCCTTTGCATTGCGTAGAGAGGCCAACAAGTCTCAGTTATTTGATACTTTTCCTATTAAAAAAATAAATTCTGAAAATACTTTAAACCAAAAAAGAAGGACCTTTGTTACACATCACATTTGAAAGACTTGCTGCATTTTCCTAAATAAAATGCAAATAGAAATAGGGTCAGGACCACCACAATTTTCCGTACCACTAGTACTCCTAGGGCATTGTATATAAAAGGTTTATATGAGTTAGACAGTGGTGAGGGTTTAAGTAATTCATCTGAGAACCTTAGCACTCGGCTTACATTGGCAGCCAGGAGAAAGGAAGTGCTCAGTAATGTTTGACAATCCCCAGCTCTTTATCAAATTATTTTAACCTTTAGCCCTAACACTGTGGTTATACTTGGTGCCAGACCAGGCAGCATGCTAGAGATGGTATAGTAAGCAGAGTCCCCCCAGAGTTCATCATTCATAGAATCATAGAATCATTATG
>NW_009606322.1:33401-33737 GCF_000690535.1 Cariama cristata | reverse complement strand
GTGCATCCTCAGCAAGTTTGCTGGCAACATCAAGCTGTGGTGCGGTCGATTCGCTGGAGGGAAGGGATGCCATCCAGAGGGACCTAGACAGGCTGGAGAGGTGGGACTGTGCGAACCTCATGGTGTTCCAGAAGGCTGAGTGCAAGGTCCTGCACCTGGGTCGGGGCAATCCCAAGCACAAATAATGGGTGGGCAGTGAGTGAATCAAGAGCAGCCCTGAGGAGAAGGACTTGGGGGTGCTGGTTGATGAGAAGCTCAGCGTGAGCTGGTAATGTGTGCTGGCTGCCCAGAACGCCAACAATGTCCTGGACTGCATCCAAAGCAGTGTGGCCACGA
>NW_009606322.1:32974-33301 GCF_000690535.1 Cariama cristata | reverse complement strand
TGGAGCGAGTCCAGAGGAGGCCACGAAGATGATCCAAGGGCTGGAGCACCTCTGCTGTGAGGACAGGCTGAGAGAGCTGGGGTTGTTCAGCCTGGAGAAGAGAAGGCTCCGGGCAGACCTTAGAGCAGCCTTCCCGTACCTACAAGGGCCGACAGGAAAGCTGGGGAGGGACATTTTACAAGGGCAGGGAGTGACAGGACAGGGGGAATGGCTTTAAACTGGGAGAGGGGAGATTTAAGTTAAATCTAAGGAAGAAATTCTTCCCAGTGAGGGCGGTGAGGCAGTGGCAGGGGGTGCCCCGAGAAGCTGGGGGTGGCCCCCTCCCCG
>NW_009606322.1:0-32943 GCF_000690535.1 Cariama cristata | reverse complement strand
GGCCAGGTTGGATGGGGCTTTGAGCAACCTGGTCTGGTGGGAGGTGTCCCTGCCTGTGGCAGTGGGGTTGGAACTGGATGAGCTTTAAGGTCCCTTCCAACTCAAACCATTCTGTGATAGAGAAATTCTGAACAATATGCAACAGAGTGAAAATACACTTGTTTACACAGGGAAAGTCTTGGCAGTTTCTGCTTATTCTGCTTATTTACTTTTTTCCTGCTTTATGCATAAAGAACCCTTCTATGATATGCTGCTATGAAATGCAGTTACTTGAACTTATTTGCATATAGATGTTAGACCTCAATTATTGTGAAATAACTCTGGCGCTTCTCATAGATGACGTGTGGTCAGAGGATGTGAAGAAGCGCTTGACTTCACTAGCTGAAGAGATAACGGACCTGGCTTCTCACATCCCTGACTCTTCTGGCCAACTTGAAAATCTGCAGAGGTTAGATTATTATTTTTTTCTGCCAGCCTGTCTCTACCTGTGAGATCAGTGTTTTGTTCTTGATCCCTGTGGTCCCACACAACAAAACGTGTGTTAACAGCTGCCTCTCTTATCTATGTGTCCTTTTCCAAGAAAAGAAAGCACAGTACACTCAATGGGAAAATACTGTCTTTATACATAGGAATGCAGGTTTTCACTGGTCTGATTGCAATGGGTTTGGCACTAAACTTTACTGAATCTGTTTCTTCTTGCTGAAATGCACAGCAAGATTTTCTTCGCTAAATACTCAGGACTCTTGCATGACTAACTACTAGAAGTCTGGAGACTTGATACAAGCTTGGGGGCAGTACCACAAACAGTGTTTTTGGAGAGTCTTTGTAGGTTTTCTTTGAGAAGAAAATGAACTTCCTTTACACTGAAGTGGAATACTATTTGCAAATGCATGTTGAGTCTTTATATGTGAAGTTTTGGAGAAACAAGACTACTTTAGAATCCACAGTTCAGCTTGTGGCTAAGATGTATGTAGTAACTACCTTTGTCATTTTGGTTTAACTTTCTTGTTTTACCTTCTAGGGCTGCAGAAATACTAGCTGACATTTCAGAGAGTATAACTGCCTTAAGAAGCACACTGCTTGGTTCAGGTTCCCCTTCTATACTGGAGAGGAGCTGTGGTGCAACTCCAACAAAACTTGAAGCAGAGTCAGCAAATGTTGGAGCACAAAAAGTTGCAATGCCTGAATTTGCTAAACAACCTGAAGGTGACTTCAACATCTGCTCTGATGCTACGCTAGCTGGCCTCTGGGAGGGAGATCTTAATGAAGAGGCGGAGAGAGGTAGCGCTGTTGTGGAAGATGGGCCCGCAGCAGCTAGCTCTAAGGACAAAGTGGACACAGATGACTTCATGTCCCTGGACATTACTGAGCAAGAACTTCAAATCTTGGAATGTCAGGCTGCAAAAGAATTGGTCAATGAAGTGACACCTGAGGTAATGAGAAAAGCCCTTGTTAATCATAGACACTCAGCAGAGTAAGTGATGTCATCCTTAATTTCCCTCAAGATTTTAAAAAGTCCTGTTCCTGAGAGGATAGTACGGTGGGCTGGAAGAAGGGTCTAGTCTGGAAAATATTTGTGGAGATGGTCAACCACTGAGCTGCTCTTCAGGTATGTGGTTGGAAGGATTAGTACTGAATACAGAAGCTCTAGATAGTCTGATTAGTTTTCCTCTTTCAGTTGCTTATGTTTTCAAAGAACTTCTTGCAGTATGGGGACAAATTCTGTGCTTGAGCATCTCCAACTTGGTCATGAATAAAAAGCAGATATTTTTCTAAGGTATCTGTAAATAGCAGTCCTAGTGACTGCTAAATGTGGATTGATGATTTTTAAATCAATTATAACTTCCTTATGTTCCAGGCACTTCACACATCTGGCGATACTACTGGTTTTGTCTCTTATTACAGGGTCTTGTTATGTTCAAATATTTTTTCAATTTTTTAATGGGCAGGCTTCGGAGCTGAATGTTGAGCTTGGTTACTTTTGGTGAGAAGTAAAAGCGTACAGAGAAGTGGTTTATAGTAGATACAGAAGGTTGAAAGGTTGTGGGTAAAATAGAAATAACTTTGCTGATAGGAAGAAAATAATTTTTTTCTTAGGAGGCATGCTCCACAGACAAGGACCAAAATATTTCCTGTGTCATTGAAAGTGATGAAGAACTGGAGATGGAGATGCTTAAAGTGAGTGCCTTGGTTTTGTGTTTTAATTTTTTTTATAACAATGATGCTCTTGGGTGACAGTGGAGTGTAGTTGAGGGGAGGGAATATGGACAGAAGACAGGTGAATATGTGGATATCTAAAGAATTCAACTTACTAGTGTTAGACTTCAATATTGTTTGCATCTTACCACATCTTTACTATACCAGCTTGGACTTGATCAAGCCACTTACTGCATTTATGCAGATTATAGTTCATAAACTGCTGTGCTCCAAGTGTCATGCATTCAAACCCTTGTCCAAGGGGTTGAGCTGTCAGGGTGGTTTATGCGCTGCAGGTGCTCCTAACTGGGGCTATAGCTCAAATTGCTTTGTATCCATGTTTTGCAGGCTTCTTGTAAAGTGTTTTTACTGGTATAACTTGTTTCTTGAGAAGAAGATTTAGATGTTGAGTCTTATTTTTCTTTACCCTGGCTTTTTTCATGATTCTCCAGAGTGCTGTATGTATTTCGAGTCAAGTGACTGAACACTTCCACCAGAGCAGTTACATGGGTTTGTGTGCTTGTACACATGTGAAGATTGTGTTGCTTACAGCTGAGTAGGAAGCAAGACTCGAAGGTTTAGGGGGGGAAAAGTTCAATTTTCTTCTAGGGAAGGACCAGGTTCTCAGTACTGCATGTCAATCTCCTATAAATGCAGTTTTGGTCAAAAAAGCTAACTTGAGTAGAGGAGTTTAGTTAGTGTTCCTCCCAGTACCATGTTTTGGAAACAATGAGTGTAACATGACATTGGGATCATATCCTTTCTGTTTCTGATTTTTGTGACTAGCATCCTAAGTGACTTCTTAGTGAAACTTGTACCTGCATCTAGTTGAAAGTCCAAAAAAAAAACCAAACAAAAAACCCCCCCACAAAAAACAAACCAACCAACGATTGGTTTCATAAAATAACAGATTACAATGTCTTCAAAATTGCAGAGACCTTTTTGCAAAGAAGAAACGAAAGCTGTTGTAATGGTACCCAGGAACTGACTCTTGGAATTTGAATGCCACTGATAAAGTCATTCGACCACTGTGCTCTTCTCTGTGCTGTGTGCCAATAGATCTAAGTTATGACATAAGTAGATTAAAACTCATGTGTCCCTGTATCATTACCTCAGACATGCATTGTATCTACCCTTTCATGCTCCAAAATAACTTTTTCTCCTGATTTTTCTTAGTCTTTAGAAGACGTAGACGATTCCAAAGGAGTTCTAACTGAACGAGAGTCCGATAAAGCCAGGAAAACTCCTGACACAGAATTGAACATTGCACCAGATAGTGATGAAGATGAAGACATTGAGGAAGAAGATGAGGAATGTTTGGGTATGTTTTATATTTTAGCATATGATTAAATAAAAAAAAAATGCACTGTCTATAGAAGCAGATGTGGAAGAACAGTGATATTTCTTGGTGCTTGGTTTCTTAAGTAGAAAGTTAAAGCTTGTCTAGGTTTCGGAAGGAGTACTTGTCTGTGTGTCAGGATGAAAAACTTAAAGGTGCCCCTGGCAAAACATAGTTGACTCCTGCTGTAAGTAGATGTTATGTATGCTTAATGGGAGTAAAACTGATCCGGGGATGTGGAGGTCATGCAGAACTGAGGGGGCCTATTTATAACACAGCAGAGGGGAAGATGGTACCTTCATTACATGCTTTTGTTCTGCTGCCCTATTACTACTGCTTCGTGGCAGGATTCTTAGGAATTTTTGGCTTGGGGGTGATCTTGGCCTAATGCTTTGGGGTTGGCCCTGTGGAGACAAATCAAATCGGGAAAAGAGGCTGAAACGCGATGTGAAATACACCTTGGCTTGTTTGAATGGTCACTGTGAAAGCTTCCTTCCCTGGTTGTGCAAGTTAGACTGTAGACCTTGTCATTGAAAGTAACAGCATTAGCCAGGAGAAGAGCTGCTTGCTTCTTCCAAGCAGAACATGGACTGCTGGATGGGGACCCATGAGTTAATTGTTTCTTTGTTCAGTTCATCTCTAAACGATAGCCAGACAGGCTGTTACAGGGAATGTGTGCTTGCCGAACTGACAAAAACTAGGTGGAAATGTCATGCTTTCTACTACTGAATGTTAATTATAAATTTCAACGGATCTTGAGTATGTTAGTTCAGTGTTCACAGCAAGACAAGAGGATCCTGATATGTCACTTTTGGACCATGACTTTGTTAGCAGCTTGTGGTGTTGGGTATTGATTAGTGTAACTTCAGTAGGGTCTTTAAGGCATGCCTAGTAAAACATCTCTAGTACCTCATCTGAACAAGTTTCAAGTAACACAGCTATTCATTTTAATACCTATTGCTCTATTATCTCACTAATCAAGCTGTATGTTCCCCTCCTCATGCAGAGTCTCTGAGGAGCCTGTTTGCTTTTTTAGTCCTTTATTTTAGCCCTTAAATATCTTTAGTTTGTCTCTTCTCACTGGAGTTGCTCAAATTCTAGGCCCTGGGCATCACTAACCATGAACAGACTGTTGTTTGTCAAGACAGGGCTTTGTCTCTTTAAAATTTAATCAAAGATGAGGTTTTTTCTCTTCTGCTAAAGATCCATTGCTGCCAGTACCTAGTGAAAGCCACATCACATGTCTGAAGATGTATTTTGGACACTCTTCTTTTAAACCGTAAGTATGTTTTCTGTTAACATACACTGTAGGGTTCATTTTCTTTCCCTTATTTCAACTTGGATGATTTTCTTTATTACTACCTACTTTAAAAACCACTAACAAACTAGGACCTATGCAAAATCCCTAGGAAAAGAAAAGCAGCCTTTGCCACAACAAGATGTCAAAATAAATCTTATGGAGTGTTAATTACAATACTGTACACTCTCGGTAGAGGTTGAGTTTGACTCTTCTGATGGTATACCTCCTGTGATCAAAGCTTTATTGTATCAGGTCTAGTTCAGGTGTCTTGAACAGCAAGCAACAAACTGCACAGATGTTATTCTCTGTATGATAAACTTCCTTAGTCTGGTTATCCTTTGTTATGTGGCTCTAAGGACAGACAGGCTTCTGTCTGTCTAGTGTGGTGTAATCTCAATACAGTATATGCTTATGTACTTGAGCATTGCTGTTACGGTTCTTAAACTCAATGGGAATGGGATGACATCTTCTTGAATGACTGGTGGTGGAATGCTTTCTGTGGAAGACACAGCCTAAGAGCAACCCTTGAGGGGAAGCTGTTTTACTCAAAATATTTGGTAAACTTTCAGAAATGGGCAGGGTTTTTTTAATTGACCACGGTTATGTACACTTGTGAGACCACAAAAGGATGGAAATTTCTTGGCAAAATCAAAGTCCTCTTTAAAATCTCTTGCGTTGAAGATAACTGTAGCTCTCACTGTTTGTGGATCAGTTATTAACATATGGCAGACATGGTTTGTTTTGTGATCTGTGAATGACTGCATCAAATGTTGCTTGCCTTAGTTCTGTTAGAGATCCCCACTGTAACACTGGTGGGACTCCCTGCAGTAGTTGGAGTATTTAAGTGGTTGCAGCATGCAAAGACAGAACTCTCTAAGGCGGCCTGAAGGATTTTTTAACCTGAAATTCAACTGAATATGCAGTCTCATAAAACTTACATGTTATGTGTGGTGGCAAAAAAAAAAAATTCCCCTTTGTTTAATTTTTAGGGTCCAGTGGAAAGTGATCAATTCTGTTTTAGAAGACAGAAGAGATAATCTTATTGTCATGGCAACTGGTAAGTTACCTTTGCGTCCTAAGAAGTGGTGAAAAACGTTTTCCTTTTTGTGAGAGTAGGACTCAAACTTGGAGACTGTCCATGTGGCTCACGAGCAGGGTGCCCTGATTGAGACTGTAAGTCTGAGCCAGCTATGCTGGCTACTTGTTTCTCTGTCCTAGCTGAGGACTTGTTTCTCTGTCCTACCCCTCCTACACTGACCTTGGTGTAGAGAGGGGTATTGAATGGATGCTGACCATGTTTATCTTGCATCTTTGTTTCTCAACTAGCAGAACAAACATCACTCTTTTTCTGGGACTCAGCAGGGTGTTAGAACTGTCTTATATAGCTGCATGTTACAGCTCTGTAGAAAGCATGATGTTTCACTTCTACCTTTTTTTTCTTTAAGGCTATGGTAAAAGCTTGTGCTACCAGTTTCCTCCTGTTTACACTGGATACACAGGAATTGTTATCTGTCCTCTTATCTCCTTGATGGAGGACCAGGTGCTGCAGCTGACGTAAGTAACATGGTAGTAACAAGCTGCTGCTGTATTGCCTGTGGAAACCCACAGATTCTGCTTGTGGCATTTCTTGGTGTTTAAGGTTGCAGCTTTGTACAGCAAGCTGTTTGTGTGTCAGCTGTAAAACACATGTTTCTCAATGAACGCATGCAAACTGTGTAAATAGTCTAAGATCACTGGATTTGCCGGTTACGTGAGCTGTAGGCTGAATTTGCAAAGGATCTATGCTGGTGAGTGGTTCCTGAAGGTGGATCCTTCTCAAGCATTTTTGGATTCACAGGCTGTTTTTGCACAGACCGAACTGATGGAGGAGTTTCACAGCCTGTTTCAGCCTGTGAGAGTTATGTCAAAGTTTAGTAGGGCTTCCTTTGGGTCCGAGAAATAACATCTGAACAACGTATAGCTGGAAGCTGTAGGCCATTCAGATCAAAGTTATGGCACAGTCTTTTAAGGTGAACAGTGTAGTAGGTCTCCTAACATCTGGCCTCTTCACATCTTAAAAGGTCTGATGGGGCAACTAGTGGGTGACACTGAATTGCTCTTACATGAGCAGTTAAAGGTGTTGCAAGATAAATCTCTTTGATTTTAATACCTGATAATGCTTTCTATATGTCTACTTGCTTTCTGTTATAACAGCTATTCACTTCTGACATTTAATCTGGGGGAATCATGCTGAGTTGTCTAGTTCATTCCTGCCTTGTCCAACTTAGAAAGAACAGGTTTTTTGTGAAAGAGGGGATGTGAGGATTTTTTTGAAGTAAGGAACATCAATTATATGTGATATTTTCTGCTGTGCATCATGACTGTGTGCAGCTGAATAGCTGGCGAGCCTAAGCTGGTTCTATAGCCAGCTCCTAGACTGAGTGTTAATCAGCAGGGTGTTTATGTGTATTCAGTTCCTTCCTTGGCTTTTATACTATTTTTCTCAGTGGAAAGGGTTTATTCACTATCTTCTTAGTAGGTCATTCATTTTGAAGGCTGACAAGACTGAATTTCTGGAACCTAATGCAATTCGGTAATTTGTCTGTTAGACTAGGTGCAGTTCTGCCAAGGACTGAAACACAGAGGAATGAGGGGGGAGAAGCTATTGAAACAAAGGGCTGTGATAAAATGCACTGGATCACCAAGTTAAGAGGACAGGGATTGCAGGGTCCTGAAAGAGGTCAGATATGAAGTGGCTGAGCTGGTAAGCGTAACTATTGAATCTGTCATTAAAAAGCAGCCACCTGATTGAAAATTAGCAGATGCAGCACCAGTAACTCACAAAAGATTGAAAGGTGAGACAAAAAAATTGCAAGCTA
Organism: Cariama cristata; assembly: GCF_000690535.1. Lineage (NCBI taxonomy): Eukaryota > Metazoa > Chordata > Aves > Cariamiformes > Cariamidae > Cariama > Cariama cristata. Next base: position 25,250 of record NW_009606322.1, on the reverse strand, counting down.
GTAAGGCTTACATCCAAATGTGATGACCTGCATAAGATAATAGCTAAAGAAAATATACTTACCGTATTTTCTTCTTTTGGATGTTTTGTTAGTAAACTTTGCTCTTGTGCAAGGAAAGTGGTCTTTATTTCTCGCTTTCTTATTGCACTAATCAACTGTGTGTGTTGTGGGGGACAGCTGGAGGGGAAGTAGAAGAGCATTTGGGTGGCAGGAATAGCCACTGACCACTCTTACTTTTTCAAAAGGTTTTTTCCCCACAGACATCCTTGGAAGAAAGTAGACTCTGACCTCACAGCTTGAACTTCCTTTACAAAGTGCTGGCATAGGCTGAAAGCTAAGGCAGAAAGCATTGAGAGTAAATCCGTTCATGACTGTGCTTTTTACTTCTGCAGAATGTCAGGGATTCCAGCTTGCTTGCTTGGTTCGGCTCAGTCGAAAAACATCAAAGAATGCATCAAAGCGTAAGTCTTAGCTAAGCTTTCTGGGCCTGCGAGTTCTGACGTAGGTGTGTTTGAGTGGTAGTATGTCTCCCCAATCTGTCATTGCTGGAACTCTTGATTCTGGCTCAGACCTGGAACCTGGCAGTCAGTGATACTGCTTGCATTCAGCCAGGTTGAGCGTGTGGGAGGCTATAGCCACCCTCTTGTGCCCTCTGGCTGAGGACATGGGGCTTGTTGACTCAGCTTTAGGTTGTGATTTGTACATGACTTTACACATGTCTTAGACCTATATTTGTCACCAAATCACCACAACACTCCCTTCTTGTTCTAAAGGCTAATAAATCTCTCTGCTGTTTTTTTCTTTTCCTATAATACTGTGTACTGCCTTGCTTTCCTGTTCTGGAATGCCTTCAACGGTCTTCACTTCCTTCCTCTTGTTCCCCGTCTAGAAGTCTGTACTTGTTCTTACTTACATCTTCTAGATAATGATGGTTTTGTTTCATTTGGTTGAATTGTCTGGGCTTTTTCCTTCTGTGATGATCCGTTTTCTTGATCTTTCAGGGGTCAGTACAGAGTCGTATATATGACTCCAGAGTTTTGTTTGGGGAACTTAAAGTTACTTCAGGATCTTGACCAAACTATTGGTAAGTTGAGGATAAGGTTGTGGATGAGTTGGCAGGCAGCTTAAATTCATAATTATGTTTAAACTTTTTTAATGCTTGAACATTTTTCACCAATCTCTTACCACTAGTGAGCTCAGAGGCTAGTGTAGTGACTGCCAGTAAATGGTGTCAGAAGATCCTGTCATTGATGAAAAAAGATCATATGTGAGTAGTGTCTTTAGTGTGATCTTGGCGTGGGAATGTTAGACAAGTCACTGGGAACAGAGGTGCTAAAACACTCATGTTTAAATCGCAGGAAGTGAAATCTATAGCACTAAATATTTTCGTTTAAGTATTCTAATGTCTCTGATCTTTCTCAGAATGTGACAATGAAATTGTGTTTTGAAACACTATAGCACATATTAGAAATTCTCTTTTCATCAGAGATGATGCAGCTGATACATCTCTCATAGTAGGGTAAACTCAAGGCATGTAAATGCCAAGAATTTTTTTTATTAAGGAACTGAGTTTCTAGTGCTGTAGGCAGGGAGGACTATCTAGGGAGAAAACAAACCATCTGAATTTCTGTATGCTTGGCCTCTTTGACACTAGGGCACTTTGAACGTACAGATTAGAATGGAATATCTGTACCTGAGGGGTTTTTCTAATTTGGAAAATGTAAGGTTATTTTCCAGGGGCATCTTTAACCCTTCTCCCCTGATATTTTTCTGGATTTTCACTTATCTCTTCAGTGCAAACCTAAGACACTCAGGCTTTGTTTTGCAATCCAGAAAATAAAACTAATGACTTCTGTAAACAGTGTTTGTGACTATTATTAAACAAGTCTGGGAAGCAGGGGGTGGGAAAAGGTCCTGTCAGAGGTAGCTCAAGATTTTGACCCATTTTGAGGGATGTTGGAGACTTAGAACTTAGAGAAGGAAACAGAGATTGCGGGGGGAGGAGGAGTCTGTAAAAGCTCTTAGGCCTTTTTACAAAAGAAGATCTTAGAAGAATGGGCTTGGGGAGTCAGTGCAGCAGAAGGCATTCTAGAAACAAAAACTTAAGCAGACTGCTAGTGCCTTGTCAGGAAAGCTTGACATTGAAGAGAATGGGGTGTTTTGTATTTTGTCACTTCCCATGTTGGTTAGTCTTGTTAATGTGCCCATGCTGTGGTTTTGTGCCCTCCAGGTATTACTCTCATAGCTGTTGATGAAGCTCATTGCATTTCCGAGTGGGGCCATGACTTCAGAGATTCCTTTAGAAGTTTAGGCTCACTAAAAAAGACCCTGCCATCGGTGAGGTTTTGATGTGTTTGATTTTCTAATATAAAAGAAGGATACTGTGTCATTTTGTGTGATAATTTGAAATACCAGTCTCGTGATGTTGTTTTTTGGGTATACTTACCATGCTGGTTTGGAGCTTATGCAGTCCCCAGCGGTGACTGAGCTTTGTGGGTTTTTTCTCAAATGCTTAAATGAAGGGTATTCTGAACCTGGACCACCAGAAACTTCTGAAAATTAAATTACTTTGTTGGATCCCCATGCTGTGGAAGATGATGTCCCTAAGCTTCTGGTTTAATATTGAGGGATTTAGTTTTTTAAAAGTGGCTTGTAAGAGCATGCAACTGTGACTTCTAGACACTCCTCAAGCATTTATTGCATTAGCTCAAAAACTTAGACCTGAACTCTACATGGTCTTCTTGGAAGTTTTGTCCTGTGTTCCCTAAACTTAGCTAACCACATCAGAAAACTACTGTAGACTCGTTGAAGATATTAGTAATAAAACCCACGCATTCAGAATAAAACCCTGCATTTCAACAGTGTTCTATCCCTGTCTACTCTCCTGAACAGTGTAGACCAAAGCTCTAGGAAGCTAAATATTAACGGTTTTTGAGATAGCTGAGCTGATCCAGTGATCATAAACAGATTAAAGTGCCTGTTTGCATGCTATTTCAGTTTTGACTTATGATATTTTTGGTTTAAAAAAAAAATCAGTGAGAAGTCTCGCACTTTTTTCTCTATTCTTCATTGCAGATTCCCATTGTTGCTTTAACTGCAACTGCAAGTCCATCGATTAGAGAAGACATAGTGAATTGTCTGAACTTGAAGAATCCCCAGGTCACGTGTACTAGTTTTGACAGACCTAACTTGTACTTAGAAGTTGGACAACAAAGTCGAAATATCCTTAGGGATTTAAAGCAGTTCCTTACTAGGAAAGGAAGGTGAGGATTTAAGCCTGTTTTTGTTGATCCCTCAGGTATACGTTAATGTTTTTGAGTTTTGGTAATGTGTACTAAGAACTGGTAATGGTCTTAAACTGATTTGGTGAAGAAGAGCCTGGGCTTTCTCTGTAGCTTGGCTCTGATACCATGCTAGTCACTTGTTAGGTCATGTCCCATGTTGTTGTGCCCACACCTCTTCCCAGTTTAAAAAAAGGCTTCTGTGGCAAGGAGAGATGGACTCTTGCTGTTTGCATGTTGCTAGCTTAAGGATCTTCAGGATCATTTGATTCTCAGAGGACCCGCTGACGCTGTCGCAATTTCAATGATTATGGTGGATTGGCTTGTGGGTAACTTTCCAAACAGTATTGTACAAAAAGTGTGTGAGTCTTATAAATCTGTGGTAAGATTATTTTTTTCAACAAAGATAATCTGAGTAGAACGACTTCAGTCCTTTTCTGTTGGTAGACCTGGTGGTGTACCCGTTCTGGCCCTGTTCTTCTTGTCACAAGCTACAGTGTGTGCCTCTACAGCAATATAAATGAATTTCTCATTGCTTACTTGGACCTTGTTACGTAAATGTGGACATTTCAAAAGTGACAGCTGTAATAGCGTATTTCCTGATGACTTTAAGGAAATTGGGAGACCTTAACCTGCTGCTTCTACAGAGACAAATCTTCTGTGTTTTGCAGAATAAACTTAAAAGCATCAAATAAATTCCAGACCCATTTTTTCCAAAGGACAGACAACTTGTGTATGAGTGGACCAGTTAAAATCTGTTTCAATTTCTAAATCCCCAAGAAGGTGAACTGCTGGAAAAGCTACATTGCCTTTTCAACTAGGTTCAGTTGGACTTTTTGCAGAAGGGTGGCTTCTTCTGTTCTGTGTCTTTACGTGTTGCTGTTATTTGTAGCAGTTCTGCATATGGGTTTGAAGGCCCCACTATCATCTACTGCCCTTCAAGAAAGGTGACTGAACAAGTCGTGTCTGAATTGAATAAACTCCATGTGGCCTGTGGTGCATACCATGCTGGTATGGGAATCAAACAAAGGAGAGAGACTCATCACCAGTTCATGAGGGATGAAATTCAGGTATGTAGGAAACTGGGTCTGCTTGGTCTTATTTATAATCGCAGAGTTTCTGGTAGAAGAAAGATGCTGGTACTATCAGCATGTGTTTCCCATTTACTATCTCCAATTCTGGGCAAAGAAATTGCTGATCTATGCTGACAGTAATAGAATTCCTGGCTTACATTTCAAATTCCTTTAGTGTCTTCAAAATGCATAGCATCTGAGGAAAATAGTGGTAGCTGGGACAATATCATCACAAGTTCTGTGAGCTGATTTCTTCTTCCTGCAGCTGAAGAGGCAAAGAGTTATCCTGGGACTTGTGTTCCCCTTCACAATAGGTTTGTGCCTTTTGAGAATAACTGCTTGAAAACACTGTAGCATTTGCCACAACACATCACTCATGTTTATAATCCTATGCTCATGCTCTGACCAAAATCAGACTTAACAACAGTACTGTGGAAGTTGGGTGTGAGTGAAGCCATTGTAATTTAGGCTGAATTTTGAGTCTGTAGCAAAACGTTCTCACCAAGTGTGTGAGCATTAATCCAGGCATATTCTTGATGCTCATTTCAAAACATTCAGCATGCGGCTCCTGTTTTGTAGTGTATTGTGGCTACAGTGGCATTTGGAATGGGCATCAATAAAGCAGATATCCGGATGGTTATTCATTACGGTGCCCCTAAGGAAATGGAATCCTATTATCAAGAAATTGGGAGAGCTGGTCGTGATGGGCTTCCTGCTTCTTGTCACGTCTTATGGACTGCGACAGACTTGGCTTTTAACAGGTAAATGACTGAAGATGTCTGCTTTGACACGGATAGCCAAAACATACCAAAAAGAAGAGGAGCAGGGTGGTTTTGGTTTAAAATTTGATTTATTTTTTGGATTGGTTCCAAGTCCCTTCTTGCATCCACACAGTACTAAGTATGCTCTATTTCTTCTAGAAGATAACCCACATGTGGACTAATGTTAATGAGTTTGTCCTTGTTCCAGTTCTGCTTTCTGAAGATGCTTTGCACAGCAGGCAGTGATAAAACCTGGTCACTTGTCTTGTAAATCACTCGACCTGGTTTTAGACCCATCATCACCTTTTAAGATTGCTGATGCTGTAGAATTACTTTTTTCTCTACAGTATCTAGATTTCTAAATGGAGAAACATATTTTTTTTTTTTATTCTGCATGAGGATGTCCTGGTTGTAGAGGTCTCCTGTTAATTTTGTTCATAGCTGGTATAGGACCACATAAATGTTTGAACTTGGTCACTTGAGCTTGTGTCAGCAGATTGCCAGAGTCTATGAAACCATATACTTCCCTGTGCTTTTTTCCAGGCCGGCAGAAACTTGCTTTGCTCAACTTTGAGCTGGAATAGTGTAGCTGCATTAATGTGGTGCCCAGCACCTGCAGTATTGGCTTGTTTTTGATGCCATGTGGTGCAGATGGTAGCTCAGGTTTGGCTCATGCAGCAGCTCAGACCATGGGCAGAGTGAGTGTTCCATACACCCATGAAGTAATCCCATGCTATTGTTTGGATGCTTCCAGTGTTTACTATAAAGGATATTAAATTAGGCAGTAGGTAGATGTGTCCTAACATGCCACCTCTGAGTTTGAGAGAAGAGTGATGATATCCTAGCGTATATTTCTGATCTGGCAGTGGCATGGATGAGAACTTGCCGGAGTCTGGAAAACTAGAGAGTGAGAGAAACTACCGTTTCTCAATGCCCTCTGCCCTTTCCTCCATCCTCTGTGTCTTTTGACATGGATTTCTGAAGCTGGTAGTCCATGGGGTTGGAAGAAGCTCTGTGTCTCCTTCTGCCCTGTTTAGAATAATTGTCATATTTAGAAGAATATGGGTAAGGTGCTTTTCTGAGTATGCCCTGTGCTATAAGGATCAAGATGATGTAGAAACAGGCAGGCAGTTTGGGTCTGGTTTTAGTAAGATATTTTTCTAGTTATTTCTGCTGAATATGACAGACACAGTTGTCTGGCATATTTCACTTTGGTGTGGGACAGGGGAATAGTGGTCAGTATTTAAGGCTCTTCATTTTTCTTTTTGACTGATAGACGTCTTCTAAGCGAGATACGCAATAAAACGTTCCGGTTCTACAAACTGAAGATGTTGGCAAAAGTAGAGAACTACCTTTTGTCAAATAGCTGCAGGAGAAAGTGAGTACTGGAATCTATTTAATGCTTTATCCCTATGGTCAGCTTTGGTAAAAGCCATTGTGACTTGGTCACAACTGGAGGTTGTAACCAGAAAGTGTGTTATGCTCCCAATGTGTCCTGCAAACATGTTTTATATTAAAATGCAATATTAAAAAAATGTGCCCTCTGACATAACTATACATATACATCAAGTGTTTCCTTTTTTACTTTAAAAAAAAAGAACCTTTTTCTTTGGAAGAATCAGGGCCAAATAATTGGCTCCCCAGTGAATTAATTAATGATGCTGACTTCAACTCTGTTTTCTGCAATAAATTCAATGTGTAAATTCTTGGTCTTTTATTTAATTCCCTACATTCCCTTCGGTAGAATCATCCTGTCTCATTTTGAAGACAAACAACTGCGAAAGGTTTCCTCTGGCATCATGGGCACGGAAGAATGCTGTGATAATTGCAGGTACAGGTAAGCTTTCTTCCCTGAAGACTGATAGAAGAGGTTATGTTCTCTTAGGCTGATTTACAAGGCAAATTATCTAAAAGAATTGAGTTTTTATGCATCTGATCTTGCAGATGTTCAGCCTGAAGTATATCTTTGAACAGCTGTCTCTAACCTTCTCCTGAATAGTTGAGCAAGCCATGAGGCACCTTAAGCTCTAAGTTAGGCTGCAGGAAAGCCTGTAAGCAAAGTATGGTCACAGTTCCTCAAAGGATTTAGAGCAACACCCTTCACTCTTAGTGTGAAATACACTTTCCGTTCATCAGTTTAAGTTGTTCTTAGGTAATTAATCGCAAAAGAAAACACTTGCAAGTGGAGTGTGATACCATGTGTCTAAGGTTAAATTGCCGGAGTGTTAAGGGAGCTGTTCTCCTGTTACGGCATGTGCTGACATATGTTCTTTCTAGTATTGCTAATAATCTCATAGATGTGCTGAAGGGAAGCCAGGAGGCTGGTAGGCACACAGGTACAAGCAGAAACATCTTCCTCGGTTTCCCCTGTGTCTGTGTACATCCTTTCCCTGAAGTTATAGTAAAGGTTTCCTTGTTCTTTCTGGTAGCCTGATGCTTGCTGAACGGAGACAAGATGTTATGCTGTGTTGCTTCATGGAAAAAATGTTGTCAATTTAACTACATTTCCTGTATGCTCAAGGATTAAGAAGTCTTTTCCTGGCCTTCACTAAAACTAACCAAGAAGATAATTTGAGAGACCATAATTTCAATCTTTGTAGTCATGTTGCTGTGCCAGTAAAGAGCCACATGGTGAATTTGTGTTGCAGAACTGAAATCACTTGAAATAAATAATTTTCGTTTTTCTCCTCCTTAGAAGTGGTTTGTGCCAATAATTTTTCAATGGGTTTTTCCAGTCAGTGACAAATGCATTAACGAATCCTAGAAAATCTTCAATGGGATTGCTCTTTCCTTCTGTGTTTTCACTTTGTGTTATTTAAAAACAAAACCTCTTTGCTATTAGGTGCAATTAAAGAAAGGTCTTGTATACCTAAACCAGTCCAAATATTTAAATAATAAATTCAGAAGGCAATGTTGTTCTGTCACAGCAAGTACCATGAAGAACCACTTATTGTTGGGTTTGGCAGCTGTCTTAACCACAAGTGATTTTGACTTTTGGTCTTATATTTTCAGTCATAGTTCTTTACACTTAAACATGTTTAATTGTTTATATTAATGTAACTTGGAAGTGTGTATTTTATTTAGTTATCACTTGATAGACAATACTTGAAAGAAGGGAGGGGACTTGATTTGTATGTGTGTTAAACTTAGCTTTCTTTGTGTATTTCAGAGCCTCTCGTTTTGCAGTCCCCAGTAGCTCAGAAGGTGGTTTACAGGACTTTGGGCAGCAAGCGTATCAGCTGCTGTCTGCAGTGAGTGCCCTGGAAGAGAAGTTTGGAACTCGAGTTCCCATTCTGTTTCTCCGAGGGTCTGTAAGTGATAGTAAAAATCCTTGTATGTGTTCTGAGAGTGGAGGGACTGTTAGTGTGTCTCTTTATTGGCATACCAAACGATACACTGAAATACATACATGTAAATGTGTGTACACACACATATTTAGTTCCTTTTTCTCAGAGCTGCATATCTGTAGAGAGGGGTAGTCCAGACTTTCTGAAGCTGCTCAGCAGCACTTCCCATGTAGCAAACTAGATTGTTGTCTTTAAAGGCAACAGCCATAAAAATAGTGGACCTCCTAAGCACGTTGTACTTCATCCACGTATAGCAAAGGAACAGTTTCTGCCTCCAAGCACTTGCTGTCTTAGTTCTGTTTTTCTTAACAGTACAATGTTCAGCCCTCTATGGCCTGAGAGTTCAGCTTAGAAATAGTACCTGCTATTTGCATTGTGTGGGGCTGTCCTGTATTTCCTGGCTTGTTTTGAGTTGGCTGTTGACAATTGTCCATTAAACATGTGAATGTCAGCCCAAATATTGGTAGAGATTCTAAAGCTCTTCCTGTAAGGCTTGAGCTTTTGTTTTCTTTATGGTGAGTTTGTTTTTGTAGAGACAGTTAAGTGGGGGTTTTTTAATGAAGATGCATGATTTCCATTATCCTGAAAGGAATAGCCTTCTCAGAATGAAGAATAAACATGTCTTTGCTTGGTAATTAGTTGGTATATGTTTGAATAAAGCAAGTGATGGCTTGCATTCTAGCTTTGTACTGCTGTCTGACTTGGAAGTAGTGAGATGGGAAATAGGATACTAGAATGAACATAAATGATCTCTATATACCTTTACTTACAATGTTTTTTAAATACTAGGCAAGAAACTTACTAGAAATAAAATATGAGAGTAAGAACAGAATCACTTTTTATGTTTAACTCAGGGCGGGGGTGTGTGTGAAAAATCACCTGTAGTACTTGATAAAACTAGGTCAATTATGTCCCTCTCTTTTTCCTTTTAATAAGGAAGTTGTTAATTGTCACACAAGTGTGTCTAGGGGAAAAATATTGTTACATATGTTAATGTAATCCTGATTGTTAATTTATTAGACATTACTGGAAGAAGTGGAGATGATGCCAAACTTGTACTGCAAATACAGACTAACCTTTTAGTGCCTACAAGAATACCCTTTTCTGGGCCAACATAACTTCAAAAAAACATGTTTCTTTAATTGGTTGCATCAATGTGTACTCTAGAACCAATGTATGAAATAATCAATATCACTGTAAGTTTACATCTATATCTGTCTGAGGCTGACTGGTATGTTGCTTTAAAAGCTTGTGTATAGTTTATGGAGGATTCATGCTCTTTTAAGTTAGTGGTACCTCTTTGCAAAGTCCAGGTGGCTTCCAACAGGCTTTGAGTGGACCACAAGGGGAGACCATGTTTCACTTAACATTTGAAAGCTGAGTCAGACCATGAAAGCGAACAAGGCCCTCTGGGAAAGTGAATTAGAGTTGCATTGACAGAAATATTATACTAACACTGCTAAACAAAGAAGAATGTGCAACTCTTAAGGTTTCCTTTTATCAGCAGACAGGGGAATTTGTAGCTATTTCAGCAATTATTGTTATTAGTAGTCTCAGTGACTGGTGGTGAGTGGCTTTTAGTAGTACGTCTAGCACTTAATAATTTGTATGAAGTTGAAATAGCAATTTTGGCTTCTGTTGGTCAGTCCTATGCCAAGCTTAACTGACAGTGCTTAGCCCAAATGTGGAGGCGAAGTTTAGCGTTCTGCATCTCATTCCTTTTATAGTTATTTCCATTATTGAATTTGTTCTTCAAGTCAAAACAATGCTCTGAAAATGTGCAGCCATTGGAGTAATTAATGTAACTGGCATAACTAAAAGCTTAGGAATGTAGTCATGCTTTCAAGTAAGGCATGTTAAAAGTTGAGGGATCTCTAGAAGAGAGGACATGGGACTTGATGCTTTCTCTTTGCCTGCTGAATGGGTGACTTGCTTGTGTTCACCACTGGGACTCTGGGCCCTGGTCCCATCCAGCAGTGAGCTGAGCCCCGCTTGCCTGCAGCTGGCTGCTCCACCTTCCATCCCCTGCTGCTAAAGGTCTGAAACCAGCCCCTCTTCCTGCTGCTCTTTTTGTGCGTGTAGGATAGCAGCTCCTTGACTGTCTGAAATTTTCCAAATTGTTCCTTTACTGTAATCCCTGAAGGTAGTACAGAGCTTAGCAGGCCACCATCTGCTGCCTGTCCTGGACTTCCTTCATGTGGTTTCCTCTTCTCAACATCAGCCTGTTCTATTTTCCTTTATAAGGAAAACGACATTCTTGGATAGATGCTCTGTGTTTGCATAGCGCCTAGCATGAGGGGATTCTGGTAGAAGTACTAACACGAATCTGGATAACCTGTGTTAACAACCAGCCCTATAAGTGGTAAGAGGTGAGCCTCCACCCCACACTCTCTTGTTGTCGAAGACTATACTGGTGAGTCTCACCCCCTGCTTTTTTCTCACCACTTCCTCCCATGGGATGTCCTATCTAAATAGCATCGCAGATATATGTGTATACACATACACTCTCTGGAGGATATGATTGGTGTATATACAGGTACATGTATATATAAAAAAAAATTACTTGTTTGGCCCTGTAGTTTCTGCAGTGGAGAGGGATTCAGCAAGTCTACAGATAACAGCGTCTGAAGCCTGCTGTGCCTTCCTGTTAATTTCATATGCTAGCAATAAACTGAAACTTCTTTCTGTCTGAGACACTCTTAACTGCTAATGCTTGATCCCCTGTTTCAGAAAAGTTCTCAACTTTTCAGGCTCATGCCAAGAGTTTCTCTTTTTGTGAAAGGATCTTTAGCCCATTGCCATCCATTTGGGCCCTGAGTTCAGGGGGTGTGAGAACTCAGACAGGAGCTAATCAGCTTTTTTTAGGGTCTGAACCATTGGTAAGAGACAAGTAAATCAACTTTTAAAAACAAAACAAAAGCAAACAAAACCCACTTTATAGTGAAGGCCAGAGAAGGAAGAGTAGAGCAGACATCTGTAGTGAGCTTGCTTCTGGCTTTGTACCCCTGTCCTGCAATTTAAACAGGACTTGTCAATTTGTTTTTACTTCTGTAGGCTCTTCTTAGTTAAAAACAGAACAGGTAACTAGTTCTGTTTGAACTCATGTGATGTAAGATTGACTTGAACTGGTTGAATACGAACTGTTCTAGATGACTTACTTTCTTTGCTGCTGTGGATGGCTGGGTCGTTCCTGTAACCTCCTCCACATACAGAGGGAGGTGTTTTAACAGTTCTGTGATCTAAGCGTAGGTTTGTCTGGGGTCTTACTGCAGAAAGTCACGATCTTGTCACAGCCTTGGCAGAAGGCGCAGGAGTGGATTAGGTTAGTAGAAGTGAGAGTGCTCCTCAGGTGACATGAACAAGGCAATAGGCATGGTTTGTGCTCTTATCATTGAGGTGCTGTAGGTTTGGTTATTGTAATGGATATACGTAAACTTGAATAAAATATTTTGGCTTGGGACTTTTCTGTAAAGTTTTTCTGTGGAAAAATGTTCTTGAGGACCTGTTCCTCACTTCTCGGGTTTTTGGTTTACTGGTTATATTGGAAACTTTCTTCTAAAAGGACTGGAGAAGCCTGACCAGTTCTTTCAATAATTTCAGAGTTCCCAACGCTTGCCAGACGTGTACCGTAGACACCCTCTCTTTGGTAGTGGAAAAGACTGGCCAGAGAACTGGTGGAAATTGCTCTGCCAACAGCTGATAACAGAAGAATTCCTCGAAGAAGTCTCTGGGCGTAGCAAATTTGCAACCACGTGTGTGCTTACCCAGAAGGTACTTTTTGGTGTGAAACTACCCATCGAAAGCTTCTCTGAGTAATCTATAGCTAAGCCATATGGTTTATTTCTTACAGGGTAGAAATTGGCTGTTAAAAGCTAGATCTGCTTCAAATCCAAGTCTTCTATTACAGTCCAGTGAAGACCTTAATCTGCAGAGATCTCCTAGAAGGTAATTGTAGTACTTGTGTTCTCTTGAGTACTTCTTTTATTAATTTAACATCAGATCCATTTCTGAAGCCTGCTTCTGGAGATGGCTAGGTTGGACAGGAGACTTCTGCACTTGATTTTCTAGCGAAAGTTTTCCCTTAGGCAGTGTCATAATACAAAAAAAGTCAATGGGAGTGCCTGGATAGACCACCTCTATGGACTGCTGGTATGAAAGTGAGAGGGCATGGCTTGCCTGTTTAAATCTGACAGTGCCTCATTGCTGAGGTCTTCAGTGGAGCTAATTAGACAGTCGTGTAACTGGGAAGGTTAGTGGGGAAATGTAGTTTGGAGAAACTACCAAAACTGCTCGGAAAGCGTGTGTCTTCATCAATGATTCTGGGTAGCCTGGAAGTATGTTGTGGCAATGCATCGTCATGGAGAAACTAATCAGCTAAATACAAGAAATGGTAGAGGAAAATCCATCAAGATTTACGTTCTTTCTAATATTGATGAGTTAAACTGTGAGACTTTAAATAGGGCAGCTAACAACTTAGTTTTCCCAATTATGCACTTGACCTACTTTTCCATTGTTGTCACAAATCTTTTTCTTCCATAAGACAAGATTCTTGTTCCTTAAGGTTTTAGTATTAAGAGGCCTTGAGGTCCCCGGTGGTTTTTCACCAAGAATGGTGATTCTAATAACTTTTAAAAGAAGTCAATAAGAACTTTTGATTCGCCAAAGATATCCCTGTAACAACTTCAAATCAGTTTGTTTAGCAAAATGTTGGGTTTTTTTAAATGGCAGTGTCACTATACAAATAACTTGGTCTGATTTTTATTAAGATATAATTATATTTTATTACAGGAGTAGACCTTTACCTGTGCTCTCAGCACAGCGCTCCCCAGACACAAAAGGAACAACACGGTCACCAGTCAAGCAGGTCTGTATGAGTACAACCCCTCTTGCACTCTGTGGTCCATCCTTGCTAGTATTAAAAAAAACTTGTAAGTGTATCATAGTGAATATTTTGCTGCTAACAGCAACTTCAGTGGAAAGACTAATAAATCGGCATGTTTGTTGTCTTCTGTTTTTTATAGATGTCTCTGTATGATATGTTTTCATGTGAGAGAAAAGGTAAAACTCTTGCAAGAACCAATAACATACTTAACAGGTACAGTATTCTAAATTAAAACAGAATTACCTAATTTTGACTGTGTTAATAGGGATACTGTTTGTAGGCTGATCCTTAAAATCAGCTTTCTATGTGAAGTGACAGTAAAAATGTTTATGTGTTAAAAAGACAAGTGCTTAAAACTTGCTGTATACTGCATTGTAGTTCAAAACATTGAACTATTACAACATTTAACAGGCTTTGCTGAATTTGACAAGTTGTGTATGTTTGTAGTGTCACATGCAAAGCAAGCTTTATTAATTGCTGAAGTGCCAGCTTTCTTACTGGTATTACTTCAAATCCAAGCAAGAAAAATAGCAAATGTGGATAAAAATGGAGCAATAGCAGATTTGTATAGGATACTTTTACTGGGCCTGTGTTTTTTTCAGTCTATTTTCTATGTGATGGTTGAAACTAATGGATTTTAACTTGTGATGATTCAAAATAAGAAATGGAGAAGAGGTTTTTACAAACAGTTTCCAAATGTAATTCAGGCAAAAAAGTGACGAAGTTGTGACTCGCTCTTAAAGCTGGCAGAAGTGAACATATGCCTTGTGCAGGGGCTGTAAGTGAGCATGTAGGTTTCTGCCTTTCTACATTAGTCTGGAGAGGACTGAGATCAAGTTGAGGCTCCCTCAGGTCAAAAGAAATAAAACAAACTTTGGCAAAAAGCAGACCAAGTAATTTGTTTTCCTGGCTTGTGTGGTGTTTCAGATTAAATGCACCTTGCATTTCTGAGCGGTTCAATTCCTCCTTCAGGCAAGCAGCCTGATGCTGGCAGACAACAGGAAAATAGGATATGTCACTTAAGCTGAATAATTGCCACTGTAGCCATGTGAAGAAAAATAATTTTGAGACAGCTACAATCAAAAACAAGTGTTATTTCACACTTTTCTTAGGAAAGGATAATCTTCCTCTAGATTGTCTAACAGATATTGCAGTGTAATCATAGGGACATTTACCCCTAATTAGACTGGTAAGTAATGACCCCATGGACCAGTAGCTGTGGTGCTGCTCTCTGGGCAGACATGCCTAGTAGTAATATCAGCTTAATTCTGCTTGCAGCACAGCAACTGTGTCCTTGTCACTGATGCTTTTGAAGTTATTAGCTCTTTTTGGCCAAGATTAATGTTGGCCATGGGGAAGAATGTAAGGTGTTTCTCGTGGGATGCTGTCGAAATAATGTGATGAATGGACAAATGCTTGTAAGAATATGCTTTTGTTAATGAGCATCTAGCTGTTGATAGGGATATTTTGAGTTTGTTTGGTTTTTTTCCACAAAACTGCAATTTCATCTGCTTGAGCTTTGTACGGTAAGAGGCTATTTTTAAGTTACAGGACCAAACACAGACGAATTCTGTTACAGTGAGGATACTGCTGATTCTGCCCCAACCAGTTCAAGTCCTGTATGAGTGCAGCCTTAGCACAAGGTGCCAGACCACAGTCTGATGCTGCTGTCAGACAGCAGGACAAATAAGTTGGGCTGCTGCTCTCCTACAGCCTTCTGCAAAGTTCCTGAATATACTGACCTAATGCAGGGCTTGTTTCGTGGTACTTTATTTTTTAGTGTTGCAGAGCACTCACCAGTGAAATCTCCTTTGAAGCCTCCAGAACCTGTTGTTTCATCCCGAGAAAAAGAACTAGAGGTAGGTTTCTTGGAAGAGGGAGGATATCTGTGAATTGCAGTCAACCTGCAGGCTATGGTCCACCGGTATTGGAGCAGCTGGCTTGGGCAGCTCTTACTATTACAAAGATGTTTTGAATAGAAGTCCTAGTAGAGTGTTTAAATATGTTAAGATGGATTAATGGGTTGCAGGTTTTTTTTGTATTAGTGGAAAGATGAAGGAAGTTATAACTTTTCCTCTCATATTAATTACACCTATGTGAGCGATTTAGAGCTGCTTCATGAGAATTTGGCACTGTTCTTCACAGGCTGCTCTGTATGGCAAGTTGCTGACTGCTAGACAGAAGGTAGCTAATGAGAAGGTAATTCCTCCAGCTGTCTTGGCAACCAATAAGATCCTGGTGGAGATGGCCCGAATAAGGTAAAGCCAGCATGCATGCATGTTGTACAAACTGAGAAGGTTGCAAGCCAAGTCACAAATCCCCTTTCTGCTTTTGTTGGGAGAGTATGCCTCTGTGGTAGAGGAGCAGATCTTTTCCTGAGGATCTTCATTTGCTCTAATACCCTTGTAGACCACTAACTGGTGTAAGTTTAAACAGTTATTGACATCAGACTTGCTTCTTCATTCTAGTTATTACTAAAAAAAAACCCAGATGACAGCCTTGCCTGTCTTTGTATCCAAGCCTCCTATTAGGTTGACCAGTCAGAGGAGGAAGGTGTACGTTTTCTACTAATCTGTACCTTTCTGTGTGCTTCTCTGTGTGTTTCAATCACTTTAGTATGCCATTATCCTGCTAAGGGTCAGCTACAGGTCGGGAGCTGTCCCCTACCTTGCATGGGTAGCTTTGTAGCGTAAAAGAATAAGCACAATATAGTGTTGCTCTCAACTACTGAATGGAAGGGAAAACTTTTTTTTCCTCATTGTATGAGGGTATTGTGGGGCAGCTCAGTTAGTAATGCATCTGAAGTGCCTTCCCTGGCTACTAAAAGGCATTAGACAGCACTACTTCTAGAATGTGTATGTTGTTGATCCATGGAAGAGCTCTGGGCTTATGTGCTCTTGGGAGGTAAAAGCAAATAAAGATGTATGTGGTGAACTGATCCTCCAAAGTATTAAGCGGCAAAGCAACTTTTGCTGTGGTCAAGCTTCATGATTCAGAAGTGCAAACAGTGAACTTAATTCGTTGCAGAGATGATGAGGGTATAATAATAATACTTCCAAGTTTTGACTAATAGATCTGTAGTCCAAGTGTGTGTCATTAACAGACACTTGGTGTTTCAAAGCATTGTCATAGGACATGGCTTTTATTATTCATCCTAAACCAGGCCTACAAATGTTGAGAATACGAAGAGAATTGATGGTGTATCTGAAGCAAAATCCACCCTGCTGATCCCTCTCCTGGCTGAAATCAAGGACTTCTGCCAAGTAAATGGTTTGCAGGTACTACTTACTAAAGTGTCTGCTATTTTGCAAGAGCCTTAAAGACATTTGGTCTGCAGCGTCAGATTTCTCCTTCAGAGTTTGTCCTTGTCACAGCTATTCTATCTAGGCATGGCAGCGAAACTTGCTAGCCTTTTTGTACAAATAGGCCTCCCAAATCTGAATGTGCTACTTGGCAATGACATCAGGACCTGGCTGATGTTCCAGATTGGTGTGGTCATCTTGAAAGTTCAGGGTGTCCTTATGAAGGTCGCCCATCTGGCCAGGCTGAGTATCCACTAGGTGTGGTATTATTGAGAGCTTGCAGCTAGTTATTGTGGTTTGGGCCTGGAGGCCAAAGGTATAGGAAGTGTTCCTTCACTGTGGTTTACTGACTCGGTAGACTTGGAGGACAGGGCTTTGCTTCCTCTAAGCATCTCCTTGGGAGACTGGCAGAAGAGCTTAGATTTCCAACTGTTGGAAATATTCTTGTTGGTTCTCTTTTCACAGTTGATTTTCTTCTGTCCAAGACTTTCTGTAGAGTGGCTCCTCATCAGCCACTATGGTGAGAGACACCACTAGGGAGAGACCGTGGAGGAGAGGATTAGAGGAACTATGAAGCAGTTTTGCTTTGGGGATCTTAATTTCTATGTAAATCTGCAGTTAAAGGGATTTATCTACTCTAGAAAGCAGGTAGAGCAGCAATACTACTTCTCTGTAATGCTTGAGAAGGCTCTGTGGAGTCTTCTTTCTGCTTCACAGAAAGCTATTATGATC
Source organism: Cariama cristata (assembly GCF_000690535.1). Classification (NCBI taxonomy): domain Eukaryota; kingdom Metazoa; phylum Chordata; class Aves; order Cariamiformes; family Cariamidae; genus Cariama; species Cariama cristata. The sequence continues at coordinate 7,872 of NW_009606322.1, read as the reverse complement.
TAGGAATGGGGACCAAAATAATTTTTGGTTTTTTTGTTTTTTCCCTAAGAAATCTGTGTTGAGCAAAAGATTAAAACAAACGGAGGACTTTCCCATACTAAGCAGCAGGCTGAAAACCACAGTTTGTTTTGATGGAACAGTTTTATGTGTAATGAGCAACACCTAAGAAGTTGTATTGACCTGAACACTGGTTTTGTGGTGTGTGGGTTTGTTTTTTTTTGCAAGTCCCTTGGACAATCCCATGTTTGTTTTATTAAGAAGGGAGTATGTGGGTGTCCATTGGATTCCTTCTTTGTTTTGGTGTTTTTTGTGGAACATGGACTTGGGGTCAAAACTAACCTCCATAGAGATGAATGACTCATCTATGTTACTGTTTTAGATAACTTCAGATATCCATTGGTTGTGACTGGGATATAATTCTTCTGAATCCTCTTTATCTCACTTAGACTGACATATTCCCCATGTCTGGATCTAAAGATCAGAAAGAAGCATCTCCCTGGAAGTCTACTAAAGCCCTGTCTCCCTCGGAACACGTCACCTATGTCCTGTTCCAGGAGAAAAATCTCTCTGTGGTAAGCCCTTCCCTGTGAAGGTCATTTCCTTTTCAAAAACTAATGGCAGGCATGCTTTGTCTAGAGGAGGGGGATTTGCAAGTTCTCTTAAATCCTCTGCCCAGTGCTGGCGTGGGGTTGCTTTAAAACACTGAGGCAGTATCCTTCCTGGCAAATGGTAGCTTATCTGACTTACCTCTATGGACTGGTAAAAGTATGAAAAACTGGGCTTGCTGTAAGGTGGGATACAGTGAGGTGAGATACAGCTCCATACATGTTACAATGCCCGCACAGATCGGCAGGGCATCAGGCAGAATTGTTGCTGGTACTTCATTGGCATGTTTCAGTACAGTTATGCAGCGTGCTTTTCTATTGCAGGTGTTAGTTCTGCCTGTTTCTCTTTTTCCTTTTTCATAGTAAGGAATAACTTCCTGATCCAGTAGCCTGTGGGAAAGGACACCAAGCATGGGGCTGTATATAGGCATATCTTTAAGGTTAATAACCATTGGGATAAATTTCACTTACTATGTTCTTGGTTTAGGTAGCAAATCCCTATTCCTTTGCCTATGCCACTTCCATGTGTAAGACTTGCATGTCAAGAAACAAAGCTTGTGGGAAGATTCAATTCAAAACTAAAGTCTAAGTGTGAACTATTATTGTGGCTTTCTAGTTCAGATTTTGGAAAGCTGTGTTTCCTGTTACAAACAGAAGTTGAGGACAAGTTACTTGTCGCATCTAAGTTGAAGTGCTACAGGGCTTGTGGCTAAACTGGCATCCTGCTGTGTGCCCTGTGAAGATAAGACTCATGAGCTGCTTTGATATGTTTCATCTTATTGCTTTTTAATTCTACAGTAGGAAACTGAAGTTGCTTTGAGTTTTGCTTTCCCCCCCTCAAGAGTACAAGTAGACCTTGTCACATGGTCCCTAACTTAAAACTGTACCTAAGGACTAATTAATGAGAAACAGTTGTATAATTATTAATGGGTAACTTGATGCTCTGTATCCACTAATCCTGATGATTACATGCACAGTATGTGTATTGTCTGGGGAGAAATTGAAAGAAGAGCTTTTTTCAAGCTTTTACTGAGGAAGACGAGTAACAGTTTGAAATCTCTCCTCGAAAAGTACAAGTTTAGGTAGATTGAGATGTTTTTATTCAAGGCAAATGTTTTAACAGAAGAATTCATCTAACAGATGTGAAAGTGAGGGGGAAATTGTTTTGGTTATCCTCTTATCCATGTTCTACATAGATGTTATGGATCAAATAGGCCACTGGGAGGTCAGGTGCATCACAGCTACTTAGCAGGAGACACGTGAAGCTTTGACACAGAAATCTCATGAAGTAGGAGCTGGGTTGATAACTCTGACTTAGCTGTGAGGCAAAAGCATCTGTTTCCTTTGTGGTAGAAATAGCTGCGATTCAGCTGCCATAGGGTAGAAAGGGGGTGGTAGCGAGCTTTGTGACAGAAGGGATGTGAGCTATAAGCAGGCCGTAGTGAGCCTTTGAGGTGGCTGCACAGCACTCTTCCTGGGTAGAACCTCTCTTCATCTGAAGTAAGTTCAAGCTGAGATGTTGCACTCAAGCTGAGAAGTAGTAGCCTCGAGAAAAATCTTCTTTACAAGCTGGAGAAGAAATGAGATAAATATTAGGAGTAATGAAGTGTTTTGGGGAGCTTTGTTACACTGCTATGTGCCAGTATTCCTTGATTGCTTTTTGGGAATGGGAGGTTGCCAGGCTTTGAGCTTTCAATTGTATTTCAGACACTTATGCCGTCTTAATTCCTTCTGCCTTTGTTTCCCTAGAGGACTATAAGTGAGAGCAGATCTCTGCCTCTTTCTGAAGTTGGCACTCACCTGTTCCAGGCAATGAAAGCTGGCTACCCTGTCAACCTGGAACGAGCAGGTTTGACTCCTGAAGTTCAACAGATCATTTCTGATGTTATCCGTAATCCTCCCATTGACTCGGGTGAGCATTGCAGCCCTTATCTGAAGCTTCTCATGACAGTGGCATACAGATGAAGGGAATGAAAAACTGACAGCTCAGGTGTTTCTTTAGGTAGAACTCATCATTTCTGGAAGGCCTATGGCAAGGTAGAGCATGGCAATGGCAGGGTCATTGCTTTCCTTTCAAGGTTATGTTGTAAAATAAGGCAATTGTGATTCATTAAGGAGCAAAAGAAGGGTAGCCCTTTACAAATCCTTTCACTCAATTGTATGGCCACTGAAAGGATTCAGGCATCATTGTCAAATCTGTATTTACTCCAGTGTTTTTGGAAAAAAACATCAGCCTCACAAAGTCTTCCTGTAAGTACTGGCATCTACAGAAAATATGCTGAATAAAAGCTGTAGAATTTCCCTAGTGCAACTTGTCTGCAAGATACTTGTTTATCATGAGGAGGCTGAGAAATGCAGCAAAAGCAGTTCGTTCTTCAGTGCTGTCATCTGGTGCCATGGGCTGAAGACAACCATGTACTGACTTGTGGTTCTGAGACTGAGCAACTTTAAGTTTAGTCTTTCCCTCGCAGTTTAATTTCTCAGGTTGGCGGAGTTTGCTGACTTGCTAGCTTTGTTACTCTTGTCCTATTGCAGATTAATTTCAGCAGCAGTTACAGGCTCAACCAGACTCTCAGATGGCCTTCTTAATTTTAGTGCCACGCTAGAATGGAGAACTGGCATGGCACTATCTTTAAGAAAGCAGAGAGGCTTTTCAGCCTGAGCTAATATAGCCCTCCTTTCAAGAGAAAATGGTTGATAGGGCACACAAGTTAAAGTAGACGATTCTGATGTTTTAGACTAAATTTGAGGATGGTAAGTGTGTGTGAGCATGAATGAGGTGGGGATTTATCCCATGAGCTCATGATCTGTTTTCTTACGGTCAAACCCATATGTTTTATTTTTCAGTCTTTTCTATGCCTTAATCTACTCTATGCTTTAATGAGGGACAACTGATGTGTTTTGTGATGTAAGAAAAGTGAATAAGGGGCAAGAGGATTAAAAAACAATTAATATTGTATTTATGTTTCTTTCCCAAGACACCACCAAAATTCAAGCAATTAGAAAACTTGTTCCTGCAAATATTGAACTGTATCTCATCAGGATGACTATTGTGTTACTGGAGAAAGAGGACAGAAATAAGTCTCAGGATGGCTCAGGCGTCAAAAGGATGTTGGTGTGGCCAGATGGGCAGCAGTTAAAAACAGGAGCAGATCAAGCAAGCAGGGAAGATGCCTTGTGGAGTGAAACAAAGGTTAGTAAAAGAAGGTATAAAACTGGTTTTGTGAGAAGAATGTTTCCTCTTTGTAGGAGCAGACTAAAAGCCCTCTTATGTTGTTGCTATTTCCAGTAGTGTCTCATCTTCACAAGCCCCCTTTCCCTCAGCTTTGAGGAGGACTGCCTCCCTCTGAAAGCAATGCTCAGAGCAGAACCAGAAGGTTGTCCTTGCAAAGTATCAACCTAGAAAGAGGTCTGCCCCTCTGCAGCTTGGCTGTGATCTGTTAAATGTGTCACCTGAGTTGATCTGTTCCCATGTGGGACTGTCAGCTCATCTCTACCGTGGAAAGTCCTGGAAATGCAGCCCAGGAAGATCAGGCACATGATAGTCCACCACTGTAGACCATCATAACTGCAGCTTAATAGTGGCCTTGGAGAAGAGGGATGAATGCTTTCTGCTGTTGTCTGGCCCTTCGGGACGTGGATGCAAAAGGTCCCCTGTAAAATCCTGGATTTACAGTAGCTGGGGCAGTGGAGAAAAAAGCTGAAATTCAGACTTCTTCCCAGTATTTGGTAAGCTGGATCCTTCATAGCCACAAAATCCATATTCTGCCCTGGCCTTGCTTCCATGCATTGGTACCTCGTCACCAACCTGATGTTGAAAAGTGATTCTTACTGTACAGAAAGCTCCAAGATAGCAGAAGAGCTGAGAGTGAAAAAGCCAGAGGCAATGCCTGCCAGAAATCTTAGTCTTTCATGGGTTCCTCAGTTGCTTTAAGCTGCTGAGTGTAGCTGTGATAACAAGAAGCATCATGCTGTAAATTTGACTTGTCGGGGAGAAATCTCAGGAAATAAGGAGCTCCATGTTGCTGTTTGAGAAAGGCCAGGCTAGTTTTCTGAGCCCTCGGCTGGTCTCTTGGTGACTCCCAAGTCCCAGTTCAGCATCTTGTACAAAAGGCTACCTTGCACTGCGTGGCTCCTGGTGAGAATGGTAAAAAGAAATTCCAAACTCTAAATCCTTCTGCTGCCTGTGCTAGGATTTCATGCCTGTTCCTTACAAGGTTTGGGGTTGGTTTCTTGAACTATGGCTCAAACAATTTCTCAAGCTGTGTCATTTTGTCGAATTGATTATTTCTTGCATCCCTGAATGCTATTTTGTTTCTACAATATCTGTGTCTGAGCCTTCTTTTTCCTGAAATTGACCACCTGGCAGTCCAATTGTGTGAGCTCTAATAACACTTTTTTCTGCTACTGTTAGCTGCTGGAGCTAATAATGGGAATGACATGCTATTAGAAACCAAATTAATATTATACAAATGAGTAGACTGCGAATCCAAAAGCTAATCCAAATAGTCTTTATTTACTTCTCCTTCAGAAGATATCCTGGTTCTAACAATTCCGTGTAGCAAACAGCTTTTGAATCTGCTAATGAATGTTCTTGGATTTTAACAACCTTACGTTACTGCTGCTTTTACATGGTGATTTGATCAATCCGACATTGAAGGAAGGAGCAGAGAAAATCCATCTGCAAGTGGTGCCTTTGGCTTCAGTAAACAGGTGTTCTTAATGTATTAAAGCATGCAGTAGACTTGCCATTAGCATTGCTGACAGTAGCACAGATGTGTAGTTGATAGAAAAAATCTCAGCTTGGCTATTCCAACCTATGACCAGCAGCTGTTACACAGAAATTAGAAGTTAATACCTCTATGCCCACTATGCCATTTTTAACTGACACCTTTGCTGTAAAAACACATTTGAAAACACAGCACTTGAGTCAGAAGCAAGTATTTCAAGTTCTCAGAGCCATGGGGATGGAGGAAGTATTCTTCACTACAAAAAAAAAAATGCCCAAGTGTAAGTTCCAGTTCCCTTGTGTTTGAAATGGATTGCTCAAATTTTCTTCTGGTGAAACGGGTAAGAAATGGCTAGTGATCTCATTAGGCAGAGGTGTAAAAACACCTCCAAAATGCAGCCCTGGCATTGAATCTGGTTTGTGCAGACTTAATCTTTAATGCTGTGACATACGTATAATGGCCTGCTTCCTTACTGTCCTATGGAAAGGCTGTACAGAGCGTGGATGACAGCCAGCCAGGTACCAGAGGGGCAGCAGGCCGCCTGAAGCCCATCACACTGGCCTCCTGGAATCAGCCTGCCCTCAATCCTGAAGAGGAGGAACTGTTTGCTGACTCCCAGCCGAAGGTGAGACTGCCAGGAGAGACTGGCTCTGTCAGGAGCAGAGCCCAGACCTGATGATTTGAGTGTTGATATTTAACAAACCAAAATCCCAGCTTCTGAGTTCTTTACTGTATCTAAAACCTTGGCCTGGATTGCCAGCCAAATTCTCGTGTTGATATCCTTGGTATAGTAACAGCATGCTGCTTTTATTGCCCTTGCTATGCCCAAATGTACCCCTCTCGCTCACAGCATCAGCCTGCTACAGAATTTTTTTTCCTCAGTACATCTCGTCAGCCATCTAGTGGCAGATGCTTCCAACACTTTAAGAGGACGTTTGGCTCCCTTTCGTCTTTCAGGTATAGACTTCTGTGAGATTGTATGCAAATATCAGCACTGGTGTTTATACAAACACAAGTTGTGTAAGCATACCTATAGTGTTTTTTTCTAAAGGGAGCTCATGTGGCTCTGACCAGCACTACTTGCTGTACAGCTTCCTTCAGTTTGAAGCTGGATATTGATGTGAGTGCAAAACATGATGCAGACAAGTAATTATTCATGGTCTGGTCAGTGTTAGGTAGGTATAAGTCCTAAATAGCACAGCAGCTATCTTAGTTGAAACACTAAACACATTATGTTTATCTTTTTGGTTGCTGGTGATGGCTTCAGAGAACTTTCAGAACATCAGTTCCAAGTAAAGCCCCTTTGTTGTAACACAGGAACAAGGCATGATCAGTGTAATGGTCTCTGCACCCTTCCTGCTTCTCGCAAGCTTGGGCTGGGAGTCCTGGTGTGCGCACACCTCTTGATGCAAGCACTGGAGCAACCTCTCTCCTGGCTGTGGATCAGTCCTCCTGATGGGCTTCCTAAGGGCAGCTTGCCAGCAATCTTGTTCATCTTGAGATGAACATCTCAACAGAGATTGAAAGAAAAGGTGCATTGCACAGTTGGTGACAGGCACCCAAAGCTGTGTTTATGGGTTTCAGTCCCTTTTTCTCAAGTCGTAATCAGGGGAGGTAGCAGGTACTGCTGCTGTATCACCAGTTTGGGGCGTCCACTTTCATCCCCTGCCTGGGGATGTAGTCTTTCACAGGTCACACCGAGGAGCTGCAGTTCTTTTATTTGTTGTCTTGAGAGCTGAGGGTGGGTGGTTTTGTTTGTGTGTTTTTGTTTGTGTTTGTTTTAAAGGTGATTCCTGAAGGTCAGCATAACATTCAGAGGTGTGTCAGCATGCATTGTTGTTTCTGGTCAGATGATTACCAGTCTTGGTTCTTCCCACTGCTATAGCTTGATTCTTAGTCCCTCAATTACTTGAACAAGGTGCTGCATTTAAGGGAGACATAAGCCTTCCACTAATAATGTAGATGGTTCGTGTCTCCTGTTGAGCATGACTTCGGGGAGCAGAGCTGTGTAAATTAGCCTGTAAATGCTTACCCTTTTCCACGTTTGTTTTCTTCTTCCAGAGCTCACATACCTCTTGTAAGAGGAAGGTGCCGGCGTGGTTTGGACCCTCAGCAGTGACAGTTCTACCTCCAACCCAGACCAAGAAATCCAAAGCAGACACTAGAACAGGGATTTTCAATTGAATACCGAAATGAAAACTTTTTTTACCTTCCCGCCCACTATAAAGAGCATTTAATGTGTAGCTGCAGCTTGCCTGCGCTTTACTCTTCATTGCTGCTGCTGCCTCTTCTCTCCTCTTCCTTGGGTGAGGCTATGAAGCACCTTAATGCTTTTCACTGTGTGAAATTTGTTATTAATAAAAAAAAACCTCACCAAGTTGTCACGTTATTATTTTAATAGTAAAAAAAGTCGCAGAGCCGCTGCCCGTAAGAGCAGCCGGCCGGTGCCTCCCCACAGCAACGGCGAGCTCACTTCCGGGGCGGGGCGTGAGCGCGCCGGCGCGGGGGCTGCTGGGAAGGCGCCATGGCCCAATAGG
>NW_009606321.1:94873-98826 GCF_000690535.1 Cariama cristata | reverse complement strand
AGCCCCTCGGGAGGCCGCGGCAACTCCCCCGGCACCGGGGGCAGCTCCAGGTCCTCCGGGGCCGGGCCAGGGTCCTGCCGTGGGCCCTGATCCTCACAGGTGCCGTGGTGAGGCGTCCGCTCGGCGCCGAGATGCACCTGCCCTCCAGCCCTCACCCCGTGTGGAAACTCGGGGAGGGGAGACACTCGCCAGTGCCCCCTTCGCCCTGGGCCTTGCATTTGGTGGCAGGAGGGCAGCCCCTCCGAAGGCCTCCTCCCGCCGGGCTCTGACCGGGATCCTGCGGCAGCATTGCGCCTGCCGGGACCACGGCTATGTTAGGAAGCAGAGAACTTGTCTACCTAAGGTTACGAAACGTGCTGGGAGGAAATGCATCCTCCCCCATACAAGGCCTGCGTTGTCAAGTGGCTAAATGTGTCATCTGGGATGAGAGTCTGTATGCTGGTTTAGCCTTCGTGGCGATGGGTTGGCAGCGTCCTTCCCACTGTGGTGGGCTGGAAGTACAGCACACGGAGTACACTTATGTCCTGTTTCCTCTAAGCTTTCCTGTCTGGCATGTCAGTAAGAATCAGCAAGCGATGCTTGCCACAAGAAGGAAAATGTTAAAAGTAGCCTTTTTGAACTCTTTCTTTTGTGGTTATATTGGCAGTATACTAAGTAAGATCTAGGTGGGCCTGTGCTCTCATGCAGAGTATTCAAAAGGTGTTGGTATCTTGTAGGAAAACCTACCATGGTAGGCAATCTGACATCAAATGTAATGTCAGATTCTCTCTTTTTTTAAGGATAAAATGATAGCAGTTCTGGAGTAAGAAGCACTAAACTGTAACTCAAAGGCCAGCAAACTTGGAACTATACTGAGTTTTGATAAGTGTGCCAGAAAAACAAAACTGTGTTAATCCGTTGAAGCTAGCACTTTAGATACCAAGGTAATATTGAAATCTATTGTAATTTCTGTGTCATATGGAAAATCTCTTTCATATATGTGATCAAAGTGGTGAGGTATTGGCAAAATTAGTGCCTTTCAACAGCCCTGTCAATCTCATCTTCTATTGTCAAGCTCAATTCATGGTATGTGGAAAGACTTCTCTATAGCTGCTACATCCACATCAAGCCTGATAGCTGATTACTTAGGTAATAGCAGCTATGTCAGTGAGTAGAGAACATTTCTATCTAAATAGAACGGTCTAATTTTATCTTCCACATAAGAATATCTGAGTTTTCATAGATGGCACCATTTTCTAAAGTCTACTTACAAGCCTAATCTTTACTCTTTGAACGTGTACATTGGTAAGTGGGTATGTAGAGCTAATCTCATATTGAAGTGTATTCCGCTCCCTAGTTACCAACTACTTACCATGAGGTTTTTTCAAAGTTTATGCGGTGCCAGCTTGTAGCCTTGAATAAATTCCTAATCACCAGGTGTGAACATCTTCTTCTGGGGAAAAGAGTTTTAGTACCAAGCATGTTCCTTGTTTGTATACTGAACACAACAAGCACTAAATAGTTGTAAAACCTAAACCAACTTTTTTCCTCCTACCCTTTTAGCACTGTGGTGATAGTTGTAGCTACAGGTGAAGAGCCATTGCCAAAGTTGAGGAGTGTTTGCAGATGACTGACTTTCCGCTTGTGACTGGGAAGAGACTAGTGAAAAACCAAGGGGTTGGAATAAAGGTGGAGGTGAGAAAGCCAGAGGATGCCATCAGGGAATAATTGCTTCAGCTGTGATATTTGTTATTGGACAGGTTACAAGAGAATAGGGCGGAGAGCCATCCTCATGGTGGGACGGATTAGATGACTCAGTTAAGATGTTCCATGTCTGTGTTAACAGACGAAATAAATAGATCTTGGATCTGGAGCTATTTGAAGGTGGGATTTGTAGTCAGTGTTCTGTTTAAGGAAGGGATGAGGAGTGATGCTTTGCATCCAGCATTTCTCTCCTTCGCTGCTCTCGGCCGTATGTTCAGATGGTCCTGGCTTCAAATTCTGCTCGGCCAGGCTGATTATGTAATTCGTGAATATGGAAAGTGCTGGTAATTAAGCTCTGCATTTAGCACCTTATTTAGAAAACTGGATGATTTTGGCATGCTGTTACCTTATTTGATTCATTATGCAGATCTGTTGTGGCCTCTGAAGGTCACAGAGGTACTCTCTAAGTTTCAGTAAGTAATTTTGTTTGATATGGTAAAATCCACACAGAGGACTTGTTAATTTTTGTCACTGTTGATGCTTAGGGCCCCAGCAGTGAGGCTGTTAGAAGTCCCTGAAGGTACACTTTAGGATCAGTAAGACTTTACCTCTTTAATTTCTCTCAAATACTTAAAACCTGACAAGTGTTTCAGATGAGGACTCAATTATGATTTTGATGTTTTTTGGTGGTGTTTGTTTGGTTGGTTTTTAACTGTTCTATCAGGTATTCCAGAACTTAAATTGGTTTGAATGCTGAAATGAATGTGTAAAAATTTTAATTAAAACAAAAAACCAAACAATCCCTTAAGCTGCATTCCTGTTGGGAATTGGTGATTTATGTGATGAGTACAGACAAAATACACAGTGAGTTTTCTTCATAGGAACAGATCGCTTTTAAACTTAGGGAGCCTTGACAAATAGGAATTTAAGAGTTATGTGAAGACATAACACTAATGCAGGGAGAATGTAAGCAGAATAAGTGTAATTTGAGAAGGAGTTAAATTTCTTTGTCACCTGTAAACTTTGCTTTGCGGTAGAAGATGAGGATGATTCAGTCATAGGTACTAGAGAGGCTCTTTTAGGAGAAATCCTAGAATATTGTGTTGTAGTGCACAAGTCCAGTATGACTTTTGTCTGCTGCAGTGGGTGTTGGTTTTAATTCATGTCTTCATTGGTCTTCATATTTCATTAGTTGTGCAAAATGAAGAAGTTATGAATAATAAAATAACATTTGAGTAATAAATAGCATCCAGTTCAAGGACTAGTCTACTAGTAGATGAATATGGTCAGGATATCCCACCTTCATGATCCCAGAAGGAGATCAGGCAGATACTGTTTTTCCTAGTATGATGGTGAATAAAAGTTCAGCTGTTGCTGCTTAGTCCGAATCCAGAATATCTCCTCCCTCTGTCTGCATGAAGGGTTGATGCTTGAGTGCTGCTGTCTGGAATTGCTTGCCTGCGTGCAGACAGCCATTATGTTACTGGACGTTGTGAAAGCTAATTTCACAACCATTCCAGATGGACATTTTGTAAAATCTTCTTTTCTGGACAGCACCATAACAGCTGTAAGGAGACCCTCAAGTTATTGGCTTTTTTTAAAGCCAGTTATCCCAAGCTTGCAGTTTTAGCCATGATGATAATGTTTAGATGATGCAGAAATAAAGTCTTTCTCTCTTTCATCTTGCACTGTTGTACTCTCTCTTCTCATTCCGCTGCAGATTACTAATGACCTTCAAATGCAAACAGTTACTTCATTGAGACCACAAATGGACTCATAAGAGTAGAAGCTAAATTGCTGTAAAGCAGTACGAAAGATGTTGTTTTATTTTAGTGGAGGAGCAAATTGTTTACTTTGTACTAGATAGTATTGTAAAATCTTAATAAGAATGAGGTATTTGTTGGTTTTACCAGTTATCAGATCCAGGTAAGCACTAGAATTTTTTTGTTTTCTTCTTCTCATGTTTACCTTGAACTACTAATGCCTGCAAATGCCTAGTAACTGGTTTCTCTCGGTCAGATAAACAAGTTACCTAGGTAAGCTGAGGGTTTGAAACTGCAGTCTTTTTCTGCTAACATTTGTGTTCACTCTTTTGGCCTGTAATACCTTGCAGTAAGTGATTTAACTTACCTTAAATAGTGTGTGTATGCACTTGTCAAGTGACAGCAAATTCACATGCTGGCTTTCCCTGTGGTCATTTGTCCGCTTGGGTCTTGAGACAGTGTTAATTGCCATGTGTTACCTAACATAAAGGTTAAAACAACCTTCCC
>NW_009606321.1:74777-94842 GCF_000690535.1 Cariama cristata | reverse complement strand
CCCCCCCCCCCCCCTTGCCTTTTTTCTTTAAACCTCACACTGACACCTCTTACTGCATGAGACTAGAACCTGGTTCATGAAATTTTTAGGGACAGCTGCTTTCTGTGCCAACTTCTGGCCGAGTGAATGGTTTCAAATAGCAGTCCCTCACTACAGGAGAGGTTTCTGGTAGCAATGAAAGGCAATTTTACCATATGCCTGTTAATTTAACAGAAGCCTGGGTAAATGTATTTATGTACTGGGGAGGAAGAAGGATTGTGCTTCTAGGTTTGTTGGAAAACTTAAGAAATCTCCAATCGTTTTGGTGCATGGAGGAACGGAACTGTCACTCTGCCTCCTGTTAGTACAGACTTCAAATTAGTTTTTTACTCTTGTCCTCTGTGGGCAATAACTAACCACTGTCTTGGTGCGTGAAGACAACTGAGAGGAGAATGCATGGCAAGGAAACTGGATGCATAGGTCATGTCAGTATAGGTATGTACAGTACCTGGCAGCTTGGTGGTTCAGCTTTAATGGCATTTCTTAACAGCTCTGCTTAAAGTTTGGCTATTGGATAGCAGTATGGTTGGGAATGATGCTGCTTTTCTGCATATCTCAAATTACTCTAGTACATTTTATCAATACAATTGCGTCTTGTACCTTGAGCTTATAATTTAAAGAGGTAGTTATTTTTGCAGTCAGCTAAAGGCAAACTAAATCATCTCTTCAAAATACCTGCAACTTGAAATCAAAGTGCGCTTCCAGTATTTCGGTTACCTTATACACTGATTACCTTATGTAAGCTGCATTTTTTTTGTAGGTTTAATTTTCCTTTGCTCCAGTATGTGTCAGTTCTACCTTTAGAGATGAAGAAAGGCAACTTCTGAGAGAGCTGCACTGTTGGTATTCTGCCTTTCCCACAGGTCTCAGCGGTTTTACCATTTACCTGTCAGGGGGCACAGATAAGGGAGGCAAGAAGCCTGTGTAAAGAGTTGTATTTACTAGAACAAATGAGTTTAATAATACTAAATATAATACACACTAGTAATATACACAAAAACACTTTGTTTGGGGAAATACCAAAGAGAACTGAGTGCTGCTTTAATTTTTTTTTCTCAAATTCCAGAAATGTTTTCCTGTAAGCTGATTGACATTAAGTTTTCAGTTAATGTATTATCTGGCTTGTTGTGCATGGATAATAAGCATTGTACACATGCTTTTTACAAACTCAGTCTTCAGTTATACGTATCTTTCCAGTTTCCAGTAAATATTCATTAATACAGAGCCAGAAGAATTTGAACATACTGTAATTTCTTGTTGCTTTTAATAACTGCATTGAATATTTCACTTTAAAATATTAAGACAGAATCATATTTGACATAATGGCGAGTCTGAGCCCTTGAAAGTAGTATTTAAGTATATTTCAACATAGAGCTACATTTTCATTTCATGTAAAATGCCAGTGTTCTGGTTCAGGTATACCCGTGTCACTTTTTCGCTAGCTTGAAGAGCAACAGATCTTGAGGTGATTGGAAGGAAAAATTAATTTATGTACAGTATAGTATGTAAATTTGACTCTCTCACTAGCTACTTGGAGGATTGGGTATATTTAAACAGAACTACTGTGGATATAAAGTATGTTTTGAATAGAAGCAGTCTCTGCAGGCAGGGCACAAAAGTCCCTGGAAATCCAGCACTGAAGCTATCTTTTAATTGTTCCTACTCTCAGCTTTTGCAGTTCTGTGACACTGCCTGTGTCATGCCGTGGAGGCATGCTAGGGAGCGAAAGCCTGTCTTTATCCATTTTCTGTACACCTCGCACACCAGGAGCTGAAGCTTCCCTGTCGCTGAGTAGGCACCTGCACCATGGAAACCTCTGCTGTGCTGCTGTAATGGTGGTTTTTCAGATGGGGAGGCAAGAGCACATAGCAGTAGAGGGGATCCCAGGTAAGCCTTGCTGGACTTGGGGTGACTCTTGTAGGGGCCACCCTCAGCCTCTGCCCTGTGGGAACCAGGCTTTGAGGAGATGCAGCGGCAACTGCAGTTAGCATGGAGGAAATGGAGTGCAGGGGGAAGCCAAGGGGAAGGAAGTAGCAGCATCCTTTTGGCTTGGGGACAGCAAAAGGAGCTGAATCCAATAAGGTGCAAAATACTTCCAATTTTCTTAAGTTCTAGCTGCAAAAGTGCGGAGAACTACTGTAGTGTGTGGTAGGTGTAATACAATAGCAATGTTAACAGTAAAGGGGAGCTTACCTTGACAGTCACTAAATGCTGAGATAATTAAGAGGTAGAGCCATAAGGTACTTCTGCTTTCGTAAAGAAAACAGAGGCCTTTCTTCTTTGTGCAGTAATTAACAGAGGTGATAGCAGTGTTGGGAGCTCCCTCTTGTTTCTTCCCACCTTTGTGATTGTCATTACTGAAAAAACAGTGTCTTTCATCCTTTGTAAGTGTGTATACTGATGCAGCAACAAGTATTTCTCAAATGATGTTGTGAGACTTACTTGATAATAAAGCAACAACAAATTAAGGTAAATGCTGTGTTTGGACTGCTGCTGGGAGGAAATTAATGTATTGGCTGTTTTGTCCAGCCCTCTTGCTCTCCGCCATACCGTGAACAGTTGTGCAAAGGGAAAGTTAAGATCCAAACATCCCATCTCTGAGCCTGTACTTGATGTGTGAATGTAAGACTTCTCATGTGAGGGATATGCAGTTGTCATCCAGGGTAGGAGGCATCTCACCTAACTCAGGTGTATGCAGTCTGCAAGTGTCTACATTTTAGCTAGTCATCCACGGTCCTTTTACAGACATGAAGTCTAATCTTTCAGCTAATGAGGCCGAGTGTCATTCCTGTCACCTGGAATAAGCACATTTGATCAGATAAATCGTGCTGTGTGGATCTCCACTGACTAGCATGGCAGCCTAGACAACGCTGTTTGTACTCCCATTTAGTCAGATGAATCCTCCCTCAGTCACTGGAAGTTTCATCAGCGCAGTGTTGCCCTATGGCTCAACCTTAGAGCTACTGAATATATACCCTTTAATAAGCTCTGTGAAGCAGCACACACTCTTGGATTACCTGGCTGGGTTATCTTGCATTTCTCAAGACTTAAACAAAAGTTACTGTCTATTTACATTTCTAAACCATTTGTCTTTCTAGCATTATGCTATTATGAGCCTAAGTGTTTCACTCCCAAGAGTAAATAAACAAAAAGAAAGATTTAGAAACAAGTAAGGAGGCTTGCAGAGTTGTTTGGGCTTGTCTACATGTTTCTCCATGTTTTTAATTAGCTTTCTGTTCCCAAGAGTTGATTTATTCTGGATTAAGCTGCATTGTTACTCACCTTTGTCTGTTTTCTCTTAATGGGGTTTGTATAGCAATGTGGTAAACTGGATCAAGGAAGTTATCCAACTGAAAACTCCTGTATGCACCGGTTCAGTCTTCACCTGGATCACTTCCCCAGTTGAATTCATGGGGAATTACACAAATGCTGTTGCTGGTGCAGAAGAAAGGGCTCAGAGGAGCTGATAAGGGGAAACAAGGACTTCATGACAACTGACAGCAGTGCCAGTTGATGCAGCATTAAATTGTTTGTAGAACTTTAACATAAGATGTAGGGCACAACATTTAGCAAGTTAACTCTTTTAAAAGTTACTGCTCAAAGGCAATGGCTGTTGTCTGAAAATATGATTGCTCAAAGAAAAAGCGTAAAGGATTTCTTGAAAACTAATTTGCCTACAGTAGATTAAAAAACTGCATTACAGCAGTGAATAGTGGCAGACCTGGACCTAGGTACTGGCAGATGGTTTGAGACGCTTTCAGCTGTGACCATCTCTGTCTCCATTAGGACAAGTTTTTGTCCTTGCCTCAGATACTCCAGTTTGTACCCTGCATGGTAGTTTAAACAGAGCTTCATCCACAGTTTCAGCTCACGTGAACTGTGAGATGTAGTGCTCATGAGTGTTTCTCCCAGTTGTAGGGTAATGGGTGAGTTAGTACCTGAGTCATCTTTTCTCTGCTTTCTGGATGTCCTAAATGGCTTGAGAGGAAATGGTGCACTTTGACCCATTTAAACACTAAAGAAATGTGGAGGACAGTACTGGGCACTTAGCATGGCATTCTGGTAGAGTAACTTTTGTCAGCTAGCCCTGAACATACGATTTGGCATAATTAGCGCATGATGCCTGATAGTTTCTGGTCACTCCTCTCTGAACTGTCTGTTAGCCAGAGTGATTCCCACTTTCCTCCAGATAATTGCCTTGCTTTCCTTAGTTACTGCACTTCTGCATTGATGCCTCCTAGATTAGGGTGTCTGCTGAGAGACAAGAAGTTTTCAGTCCTTATCCTGCCCTTCCTCCTTCTGTCCTTGTGTTGGCCCTCTCGTATCTTGAAAGACTTGGAGTGCTTTTGCTTTTTGCTAGGGTGTGTTCATGGCCATTTTTTGTTCTGTTTGAGTTGGGCAAGCATTGCTAGGGAAATAAATAGGTCCAGGAGCTCTGGAGACAGGACTGATGGACTGCAGGGGGTGAGGCGGACAAGGGTGGGAACACATTGCTGGGCAGCAGGGCGATAAACTTGTCCAGGCACCACGTTGTGTTTGCAGAATGGGGGGCATCACCTCAAGGTGGGAGCAACAGTTGTTCTCTTTGCTTCCCTCTGAATTGTGCTCCTGGCAAGTTCTGAAACCTGCTGAGTAGCATGCTGACCTGCACAAATATTACAGTAGTTTGAAAAGCTACTTGTGGTAATAATGTTGACACACACAGTGAAACACAGCAATATACTTGCTCTTTTAACTCTACTGCTAGTACCCAGAGTATTCTCGCAACTCAGCTTATTTCAGCATGTGGTGCTGCAGTTGAGGTCCTGGCAAATAACTTAAGTTTGAGCCAGTCTTTAGGTTCGTGATGTATGATTTACAGGAGCCAGGAACACAGATGTTTGTAATGCGCTGCATTTTCGTTGTTTTGCAGAGTGCCTGTGTGTGGGGGCTGTTACTTTTTTCCCTACTATTAAAACTTTAGTATGAAGAAGCTCTTTTTCTTCAAAAGTTAAAATTTTCTTTGTTCTTACAGGGTAGTTATTTCATTCTTTCGTATACTGCTGGTTAAAACTTTTTAGAGGGGAGTATGGCATTAAACTTAATGTAAATATTGTTGTTAGCAGTCTACCTGAAAATTAAAAATACACTTGCTTCAAGCAGCATGAAGCAGTAGGAGCAAAAGCTTCTAATGGGGTGAATTTCAAGTTTACTTATTGCTGCAAGCTATTGAGTTACAACTGCAGCAGGCTTTGGAATATTAAACTAGTAAAAGTACTTTAAAAATCAGTTGTTGAAGGAAGAGAACCTGATGTACTAAAATTCTTGTTGAAAACTCTTAGTTTTTCCCAACATTTGATTAGATAAGGACTTCCTTCTTTAGATCAGATAAGAATAGCTATCTGCTCTGAAGCTTTATCTCAGCGAAAACTACTTGGCACCCTTTAGCTATATTCAAAATCTTGCTGGAGATCTTGTTTTAATTAGTAATTTTACCTGCGAGTATGCAGTTAATCTTTCAGTAACATTCTTCTTTTTTCAAAAGCATGGTTTACTGTTGCTGCCAAAAGAACTGAGCGAGCCGTCTCAGCAGACATCATTAGAAAGGGGACTGAAGCAGTGTCATGTCACAAGCTAACTTTCTACACAGAAAAAATTCTTGGGTTTTGAGAGGTGGGGGCTAGGTGACAGAGGGTAGGGCAATTTTTGTCATGGTATCCTAGAAAGGTAATGGTTATTCCCATGTGCAAGTTAATGCGTGCTCTTAAGTGAATACTCCATGCTTTCATAAATTCTTCTGTGGTGAAGAAAAGTAAAAAAAAAAGTGTATATAAGCTCTCAAGATCGAATTTTTATAAATAAGTGATAGCCTTGTAGATTCTTTCAGAGCAGTAGAGAATGTTTGTTTACCATGGATGATTGCACATAAACAAAGATGCTTTTTAATATGTGATGCATTCAAGTGTTAAGTCTTGCATCAGTTGGCCAGTCAGAATGATCAAGTGTCATCTTCCCTTACCCCTAGCCTAACTGCATCATGAAAAATATTCAAGCTCAAATTCTTATGGTCAAACTCTCTTGGGTGTTTCTTCAGTCCAGGTACTATTTAATCTGCGTGCCTGTGCCTTACAAAACCGTGGTGTTTTCAACATTTCCAATAAGGGTTATATTGAATTGGAGGAAGAGCGAATGCACAGCAGTGTTTCCTGACCATGATGCTGACGTGGGGCAGAAATTTCATTGCCTTGCCACTTTATGCCATTCTGTCTACTGCTATAGAGATTAGCAGCTGGTAAGGATATAGTCTAAATGGTGCATCATGAAAGAGCTTTGGTACATCTGAGGGCTGGCTATAATAAACAGTATCTGACAGTATCGGGTCACAAGGCTGATCATTGCTTACTTGCTGGTGTGTCTTTGTAGAGATAGTGAAGTGCAGCCTTCATTACTCCAAATCTTGTTAAAATTCACAAGAGCTTTTAACAACCCAAAGACTTTGAAGGAGATGCATACGTTTGCCGAAAGGAACAGTGCTTTCTCTTGCTGAGTTGCATCTCTAAGTTATTCTTATAGGATCTAGAATGTATAATAGAAGTTAGTATCTTTAATAAAAGAGTGTATCTTTATTGGAGAAGAAACACTGGTTGCTTACTGTCTAGTCACAGGATGAGGAAGATACTTCTATTGTGCAGAAGATAAGGTCAGGCATAAAGAGAAAGTGCAGTGACCAAGATGGCACGCTGTCAGCGTCAGGGCTAGGAAGTAAACCAAGGCCACCCGAGAGTCCGGTCTTGATTCTTGCCATTTTTACTTTAATGATTAGGGAGCTTTTAACGAATTTACTGATACTCAGTCATAGCAGTTTCTTCTTGGACCCTTGTGAAATAGTTTTCAATTTTAGTCACCCTTTTCTTGCCAGTCCATGCTTTTCTTTGGCCCACTTGCATGAGTGTAAAGCTGGCTGGCAGTGGGCAGGGTGGTGGTGCGTCAGCAGTCTGGGCTTGCTCTTGGCCTCCTGGGAAGGCAGACAGCCCTTACCTGCTACGCTGATGTTCAAATTTGGGGATATTTTTTTGTGAGTAGATACACAGCCGCTTGTCCCCAAAATGTATGGCAAGCTTGGTTTCTGAATATCTCTCTCTCTCTCTCTCTCTCTGTAATCAAAGTAAGGCGAGGAAAAAAGAAGAAAGAAAGAAGGGGGGGGGCAAAAAGAGAAAGGGGTGAAAAGAAGAAGATGATAGGGTGGCATGTTAAAGTTACTGTATAGGAAATGAAGTTTGAATGGGTTCCAGCTACAAGTACTAAGAAGCTTCTTCATTTTCCTCTTGCTCTTTCCATCACTTTCCCTTCCCTATCAAGTTGAGTTTAATTTTTAACTTTATTTCAATCTGCCAGAAGACAACCTACATTTTCAAAAGTAGTCATGTAAACAAATCTGTATTTCAAACACTAGCAAGCTTGATGTTGCTAGTAATACCAGAATCTCTTTTCATGTTCTTAAGCGGCAGGAGGATAAACCACCTCAAATCCAAGGTGCTGTTAAAAAGTCAGTACTTGTCTGTAGTTACAATGCAGAAAATACCATAGGAAGAAATTATTTTAATTCAAAGAGAGAGGCAACACAGATAGATGTTGATTTCGGAGAAGTTTGCTGGTAACTAATTGAACTTGTTCTCTGTGCTCCTAGTATAATATTTGATTTAGCTTTTTTCTTTTTTTTTTTTTTTTTAAACCCAGACTGATGACCCATGATTGTATCAGGTAGTTGCATTCACTGGGCCTCTTTGCCTGAGGGAGAAATAAAAAATTGTATGTTTTATACTGCATTAAACAGAATAGGGGAGAAGATAAGAACTTAATGATAAGTCCATTGATCCCTTTCCTTGTCGTGAATTATTCAGATAGTAGTATGATTAGTTTTGTTAGGTTTTAGGGGGTTTTTTTAAGCCTTGTGAAGAAGAGAACAAGTACAAACATTACTAGGGATTGTATTGATGCTAGGTATTATCTTCACACCTTAATTTATCTCAGTTTGTGTTAATTACCAGGTTTCTGAGATAAAAATAGTGAATCAGTATGATTAACTTTCCTGAATGACTCTGAAAAACTATGGATTTAGTGTTTACTGGAATCGTCCTGTCTTCTCCCGCTAGAAAACAGCGGGTTGGAGACCTCAGCGTTTGTGCACACACGTGCAGATGTGCACACATGGTTGTCTTGTAAGGCCATATGGTATGAATCAAAGCTTACCTCACAGTAGTAAAACTGTAATGCATTTTCCACCATTTTCAGTTATGTGTTCATGGCATGATATTCTGTACTTTGAACAACTTACGGTGATTGTCCTTTGTAAGTGGTCATTATTCTATGAAATGAATATGTTATCCAGGATACTTGACTTCAACTTTGTCCTTGGATTGCCATGGCTATTTCAATAACACCAGAAGTTGCTGCTTCTTTTCTGCTCGCTTGCATTGTTCAAAGCAGCTTTGGCTTGCAAACGTATACAGATGTATTTGTTCTTTCTTGTTCATGGCAATAGATTTGAAATAAACCCTCGGTAGCAGATAGAAGGCATGTGAATTGAGTGTATGTGTATGTGTACTTCCTTGTTCAAGATTTTTAAACAATCTGTTGAGGCCTCTAATTAAGCATCATTGCCTTCTGGTCTTCCTGCAGTTTTTGTGGTATTTGTGTGTTATTACCAGGAGTTCTTAGAAATTTCCAACTTTCTCAAAAAAAGTGGATTTTAATATTAGAGCTTTAAATCTTTTATGTAAACCTATATTGCTTAGAAATTTTTCTCATTCTGGTAGCTCAGGACAATTTGACCTTTAGTCTGTGACAGTGCCTTTGATACTATTAAAAATTATACCTTCTAAAAACACAGATATGCTTAGCATTGTAATGGAGAGCTGACCTACTTTATAACTTTTTATCTGTATTAAGATAAGTAAAGTTCCAGAGGTAGTTAAGATACTCTAAAAACTGACCAGATGTTGAATCAAAGGTGTTTACCCAGAACCAGTGAATTCAGTGTATTTCTTTTTTTTTTTTTTTTCCCCCCACCTCAGTGGTGCCTTGTGCTAGAGCCTGTGTGATTCTGTATTGATGCTTTGTGACCAAAGGAAAAAAAAAAACAACAAACCACAAACCATACTTCTGACACTATATTACCCCTAAGTAAGATAAGACATTCAGTTAAAGCCACGATATATTGTAACAAGAGAACAGGAATTTCAGGGATATCCTTAATACAGGTAAAAGTGACAGAATAATATCTTCTTCTGCAAGTTACATTAGTGAAAATCAGTACTAGTAGACTCTTCTCTTTGGTAGTGATAGTAGGTCTTTGGTTTCTAACTACTCCTGTACTATCAGTGTCATTTTTCTTTATTGGAAATACAAAGTATCAAATAAAATTATGCATGTTTAGGTAACATAATGTGTCTTCTACACTGATCTTTTTGTACAGTTTGTAAGCTCTCTGATCCATCTCTTCAGAATATGTCTAGTGGCTGAATATTCTGCCACACTTGTCATTTTTGACGAGAGGATTTCTGTTGCCTTGCAGCTGTGGTGCAGAAATTGGCCTTGGTGGAGTGGCCAGTAACTTCTTCACACAGTCATGACCACCTTGACTTTCAGAATAGATGAACATGTGTCCTCCTCAGCATGCTGCTGTGGTTCCCTTAGAAACAAGGAGCACACTCAGGCCAAAATATGAAGGAGATGAATAGTTCATAAGGGTGTTGTGCTAAGTCTTACGTAGTTGTTTCCCAGTTCTTGTTTCTGGAGACTATCCATCCTTGTGGCGATTCTGGAGATGTTTTGTGCTTTGTCAGATTCACCTGAACTTGCCTCTGACCAGTGTTTCCAACTGTGCATTTTTGTATTACCTGGGTGTATACTCATGAGTTGGTTGTCCCTGACGACTTGGCAATGTTTCAACCTGTCTTTACAGTTGCTTGAAATACGGCTGTATTTCAGCTTCTGAAATACTGTCGTCCGTGTGTCTTGTTCTTCTCCCGGGTTCTTAATCCCCATCAGAAGTGATTGAGAAGGATTTGGTTGCTCAGTGGTTCCTGGAGAGAGATACTGAATGTGTAGGTGGAATAAGGCATTTTGCTGGCCTTTACTACCACGCAGGGACGTGCATAGATGGGGCTGTAGCTAGAACAGTGTGTTTCTGTGTGTGTTTCTCCTACTTGAGGGAAGCATGGTTAGCTTGACAGCCATGGCAGTATCTCATGGCTACTAACTGTTGTGGTGTTGGGCAGTCCTTTGCATTCTTTTTGACACATTGCGTCCAGACTTAGAAAGTCTGTTGTGTTGGCTTTCTGCCAGCTGAGGATCTGAAACTGCAGCTTCTTCATTGTGGGCTGGTGTGGCAGAACATAGAGCAGTGAGCAGGCTGTGCTCCGCTTCACACTCATCCCAACCCCACTGCTGCTTCTGTTTGAGTAACTCTGAATCCAGATGATACAGATCTGTGCAATAATTAAAATAAAAGTATGATTCTTATGAATATTTTGTGAACTCATTGGGGGAAATGAAGAAACAAAATCATCATATTGGCTTCTGTTCAGAAGAATGGTGGCTGCTGTGCAGTTTTTTTTGCCTTGCTGTGTGAGCTTGGAACAAATGTCTCATTGTTTTGCTCTCAGTACTTGCAGGATGCAGATGCTGGTTTTGCACTGCCTACCGTCACTGTAACCTCTTGCTTGGCTGTTATATGTCTGTAAATAGCAGTAGTGCATGAGCACCTCAACTTGTGGCTGGAGTTCTGCTGGGCTGTAATCTGTCAAGCTGTTGCATTTTTTTTCCTTTTTCCATTGCCAGGGAGCTAAATAGCAGAAGTTCTGCTTTGTGACCCCTTCTAATGCTATAAGCTGTGCAGTGGGGAAAGGCAAATAAGGTAGAAACAGAGGGGGGAAAAAAAAGTTCATATGAAAATGCAACTAGTTGGAAGAGGTAAACAAAATAGAAGAGGATACATGAAAGGTACCCATCTGTGTCTTACTGGCTTTGAGTACTTGTTCTAAACTGGTAAGAGAAGAATGTGTCCACTCTTGCTTGGCAAAAGCTGACATGCTCAGGACTGCTTCAGAGCTGCTGTCCTGCAATACTGAGTAGGAAGCAGAGGGTAGTTCATTAGTTCTTGCTGACAGCTTGGGGTTGATGGAAGTGGATACTTTTAGAGGACGTAAATTTAGTGCAAGGTTATGAAATGATGGGGTAGCAGTTTATCTATCTTTAAATGTTAGCTTCTCTGTCCACGTTGGGTTTCTCTGCTCTAAGAGTGTTTGTATTGCCCAGGTGTAAGGGCTTGATGTAGTGATACGTGATATTTGTATAATGGAATAGCCTTTTTCCATAGGTGCAAAATAGAGGAGCTTATGGGAAAAAGAGCATTTATTTGAAGAATTATAAACATAAGCATTTCTTTTTCTTGCTCAATGGTACAAAAGCTTCTGTCCTAGGTATTCTCTTCAAGGACAGTCTCCGATTGCTATGTGACACTTGCCCTTCAGGTCTTGCAGTGCTGACCTGGTCTCTGATCTGATTTCACTGTGGCTGGGTTTTAGTGGCATATGTTGATCTTTACTTTCTGAGCATCTTTAACAGGAAACTACTGTGTTGTGTGCTTGAATACTGCCTCAAACTTCTTTTTAATAACAGTGCTCAAGATTTTATGCTCTTATTTGTCCCTTTCACTGTAGTGTGCCATTTGGCTCTGTCTTTGTCCTTCCTCTCTGCGTAGCTTCTCCCTCTAAGAAATCATACTGCTCTCTTCAGCCTTACCCATCACTTCTATATAGGTCATGTCTGATTCTACATACTCTTTTAATTTTGATTTCTCTGTTTGTCTGGTCTCAGTCAGCTCCTGGCTACATGATAATTTATTACAAGTGACAGATTTGGAGGAGGAGGTCCTCTGCTGTGTTGTATCTCTGACTATTGTACTGATGGCAGATGATTGTGTTGTGACATTCCTCTGCTTGGGTGTTTTTAAAAAAGTTCCAGGGTGGAGGAACTGACATGTTCTGCAAATTGTAAAACCCAGAGGAGTTTAAAGTAACAGATGCCAAACAGCTTTAACTCTTTACTTTCAATCTTGGGTTTATATTATGAGAGAGGAATAAAGTTAATTTTTTTTAATGAAAAAAATCTTGGACTGCATTGTGAACTGATGAGAATCAGATGCTAACTTTTTATTGTGTGACTCTTTAAAGAGTTAATACATGATAGCAAGGGTGTTAATCTAGCAGATGTCTTCTGTTCATGTTTTAAACCCAGCATGAACAGACATGGATGTTTTTAATAAAAAGAGAGATATTTAATTCCAAGAAATATACAGATCTTATGCCAGAGTAAATGCAATTTGTGATTTCTTCTTAATTTTTTGTTATTATTTTAGAATTATTTCCTCAGGGGCCATTTGTAGTCTTTGGAGCACTTTGTAACTTTCAGTAATAGTCTCAAATTTTTGTGTGTTACATACTTCAGATTTCCTTGCTAGTAATCTGTGTTTATTTGACTTTCTGAAAGCTATTATAGGCACCAGCAATAGCCTGTATTTAATTTTTGGATTACTGATTTTTAAATTTTTTTTAACACTTTTTCCCCACTTCCTTGGTCCAATAGATCTGCCTTGTCTCCTTTGCTTTCAACCTGGAGCAGGATGATTGTTAACTGCAGAACATGGAAAGCAAGTATTTGCTAGCTGAAAGTAAAGGGATGCTGTCTCATTTCTCCTTTTTTGGTGTGCAAAATGATTGCATGTTGTTTTCAGAGTAAGTAGCTTGGTCTGCAAGGTTGCAGTTGGTGCTTGTATGCAGAACAGAAGTGGGGACCAGGTGACATTCCTTAGTGTTACATTGTAGATCATACCAAATGGCCCTTCTGCCATCCAATCTGTGAACATATTACTGCAGAAATTACAGGTGGTGTGCAAGGTGTGACCACAACCCTCTTTGTAGGCACAGAGAGGTAGTGAAGTGCAGCAATATGTTAACTTCTGTGTTTGACCTAAATATGTTTGGAATGCAGTTTTGAATGAGAGTCATGAGCCCAATGAAAGTGTAGGAGTATGGAACTGGAACAAACTGGTTTGTCATCTCTATAGCAGGTGCCACGTGAGCTCTTCTTGAATCTGATTGACCTCATCTTAAAACTGAATTCTGCTTGATAGCACCATTTGTGAATCAGAGGATGTTTCAAAGCATTTCACTGTTATTAGTTATATTGTACTATCCAGTGCAAATTTTTCAATACTTTTTTTCTGCACCAGCAACTGAAATAGTTATGTCATAGCTCATGAGTGACCCAACAGCTTGATCCATCTGGTTTGAGTTCAGTGAAAGTCACAGTTGTAAAAAAACCCTTATGTTTGGGGTTTTTTGAAAAAAAAATTAAAAAAAAATTTACAAACTAAAGATTGGGCACATGGAGTCACTACCAACACAGATGCTGAAAACCCTTAGCAGTACAGAGCCACAAGTGTTCAGAAAAGAAAGCAATTAATTGCTATCTAGTTGGTATTCAGAACTTAGGTAACTGAACTGTGATAAGCTTGTCTGAACCTGATAATCCCTCATACTTTCCTTCTCCAGTCTTACCTAAATGAATGTAGCTTGCACTTGGTCCTGTTTCTCAGGACCATGATATTGTAGACCAGCTTGTGAAATAGAAAAACAGCAGACAAGCTTGCAGGCATAAAGATTTTATCAATGTCTCAGACAAAGTTGGGTTTCCGACTTGTACGTACCTCAGTAAAATTGCTCTGACTTTAATTGGGTTAAGTTAATATCGAGACAAGTTGAAGTGGGGAGGAGGAAGAATGGTTAACATACATCAAATTGGGGAGGGGAAGGCATTGAAATAGTGGGGAGGCTATGATCACAGAATGGTTGAGGTTGGAAGACAGCTCTGGAGATCATCTGGTCCAACCCCCTGCTCAGGCAGGGCCGCTGGGAGCCAGTTGCCCAGGACCATGTCCAGACGGCTTTTGAGTATCTCCATGGATGGAGACTCCACAACCTCCCTGGGCAACCTGTGCCAGTGCTTGGCCACTCTGAGAGTAAAAAAGTGTTTCCTGATGTTCAGAGGGAACCTCCTGTGTTTCAGTGTGCCCATTGCCTCTGGTCCTGTCACTGGGCGCCACTGAGACAAGCCTGGCTCTGTCATCTTCATAATAAAGTAGGAAGTGAGGAAAAACTGTGACATATGGTATTAGCCTAATTATGCCACGTATAAAACTGTTTTTTTCTAGTTGAACTTGACTGGAAGGTGCTGCTACTGATAAGACCAGAAAGGGTGGAAAGACTTTTGTGTTTGAAAAATTATCAAACTTTTACTAATTGTTCATTCAGTAGAAGATATCTGTCTTGGAAATCAAGCCTTGCATGTTTCCTCAAAATTATTAATCCCATACTGGAGCCAAAGTATGTCAGGTTATTTTGAGTGGAGTTGTATTGCTTTCATAGCATCTGTTGCTAAAACATGAACAGTAAAGATACAAGGTGGACTGCCAGAAATTTTGGATGTTTAACAGTTGCCTGTGATCTGAAATGTCTCAAGGACAACGTTTTCACACTACCTCTCTCTGTCCAGAGCTCTGACTGTGTAGAATTTAATATACAGGGAGTTGTGGTATTACCCTGCTTGTATGTTTTTTAGTGCCATATGTGTTGGCATCTATGTCTTATTTGATAAGCAATTTTATAACATACTCCTTGTACTATTTCCTCCTTACAATTAAGATATGATCGTATGATCATATTATCCTTCCAGATCTAGCAGAATCAGCTTAGGATGTTGCAGCAGTTAGTGAGAGATTGCTGTTCTACAGTTTGGATAACTTCATGTGATTTTCACCAGAAACCTGTCAGTATTGGTGGATGGAGTCACTGCCTGGCTGCTTTTGCACTGATATGGATGAGGTGTGCTCAAGTAATGCTCTGCAGTCCTTCAGCTGTAGGAGTAATAATATGCAGATGAGGAATGGTGCTAGGCAGCATCTTCATCTGCTACTGATGTTTGTGATTATGCTGTTTCATACACCTTTGGTATCCATGGTGAGTAGCTGTTATAACAGTATTTGATCCCATTCAAAAACCAGTCTTACTCTTTTGGCTAATCAGAAGTGAATGTTATTTACCTATACAGAAAAGGTTGCTGTTGCTAGCCTGAGCTCACAGCTTTGTGAAGCCACACAGCACTGTCTTTGTTCTCTTGATGTCGGTGTGTGCCATCGGGCACAGCTCCATTACGTTCAGGTTTTTTCCTGCTTTCCCAGAAAGGAGGAAACAGGTGCTTCAGGCCCTGAATAATCGTCTAAACATCACTGTGTGATGACTGAAGATAATAAATGAATTACTAAACTTTATTTCTTGTTTGTGTAATGTTCATTGCTACCTAGGTTTTGAACTACAGATGAACTTACTCAGTCGCACTTTTTTTTTCCTCATGGCATAATTAACTTAGTTTTCTTCTAGTACATATTACTCACATAAATTATTTTATATGCTAGATTGTATCAGCATTTCAGAGTATATCACTGTGTTCTTTTTTGACTTTCAGCTTTCTATGACCTAACGCTGCGTCCCAGTACCTGCAAAACTCTTAGCTGTCTATTCCTAAAAAAAAAAAAGAGAGAGAGGGAGGCGGGGAGAAAAAAAGTTTCTTGACTTCTTAGTCGAGCTGGTTGTCTCAAGACCAGACCCTGCCATCCCCAGATTAATCCATATGACCTGTTGCCTTTCTTCAAGAATCTTGAAAGAGATTTTGGATAATAGCAGCTGCTTGAGCTCCTGAGCATAGTAGGAGTTATTGTCACTGCCTCTGCACAAGAGTAGGAGGTAGCTGGAAATTCCCCATCTCAGGTGCTGGGCATGGAGTCAGGGACTTCTGCAGTTGGCATCCGGGCTGCTGGATGGCCTGTCACAGGGGGCTTCTCTCAGGGTTACACTCTGCCTTTGCGGTTCTTAAGACTGGACCACCTTTTAAAAGCACTTTTTTTTCTTTTTGTTGTCAGTTGTAAATCCCCAAGACTCGTATTCGTGGAAACATCACAGTTCAACCTATTTACAGCATTTATCACTGTAATGCTGTGCTTTCAGTTGTTACAGAGAGGAAGCTGATTCTCAATAAACTTTCCTAAACCATTTTATCCCAAGATCTTTGCATTCTTTTGCTTACCTTACTGTTCTTCACATTCTGTAGTCTTAGTTACACAGTTCTGCTTTTCTTACGGAGTTGAAATGCTCTTTTCAAAGTTGATTACCAGAAAAGTATGTTCTTGCTTTATGCTGTTGTTTTGTTAATGGCAGTCACAAAATGAACCTCATAATATTAATATTAAACAGCATAAATACATGTAGTCATATTCCTGTCCTCCACTTAGCATATACGTTAATGATCCTGCAATATATGGTTTCGTGGTGCATGCAGTAACGCACTAACATGAGAAAGCATCGTATTTATCAGGATCACTTTTTAGCAAAGTTTGAATCTTAAATTTTTACTTGTAATCCTTTATCTAACTTTTAACTTCATAAAGGCTTCAGCACATTTTCAGATTGCATTTGTATTTAGACTTACAGAAGCGATGCACTGGGTTTTGTGTTGTGGGTTTGGTGGGTTTTTTTTGATTAGATAAATTGTTATTTTGTACTACTTATACTCTTTTACTTGTAAGAGTCGGAAAATGGCTGTGACAATGAACATTCATGACTGTTTTCCAGTTATTTTCAACAAAGCTGAAATTTTGATAGACTCTTGTAAAAGCTATTTTGGATCTTTCTCGCTGACGTGTTAACATTGCAGATAAGCTTCTGTTATTATCGAATGAGATAGTAGTGCTGTTCCTCTTAAGCTTAGGGAGCCCAAACCTTACTGTACGAGCTGTTAGTAATGTTTTGTAAGAATTTTGCTTTCCATTTGGCATTGCAAAAGTATTCCTGTGTGACTAAACACACTAGCCTGTGAATAGATACTGAATATTTTTATTAGTGTGTTTTTATTTACACTTATAGTAATAACATTTATAAAGCTTTAATTTTATAACGTTCTTTACAACATGAGACAACTATATTACAGTACAAATTTGTGTATTTTGGGACTAATAACAAGAATTTCAAAGTTGGATGCTCATCAGTTGTTTGTTAGAGAGGGAGAAACAGGTACAAGAGTATTGGTCAATCACAGTGTTATAAGAACCACCAAAGAGATTCAGCTATGGAAGAAACAGATGTGATTGCGGAATGTGTTGGGTGAGCCGAAAGGGGGTATTGATGTTGTTGTAAAGACATTGACAGCACCTTCTCTGAAATTCCGGTCTCCGTTCTGTTTCTTATTTGGAAAAGGTTAATTCAAACCAAAATACCTTTTCAGTTGAGAAAGGAAAAGACAATGTGTCTCAATTAGTGGAGAACCAAAAAAAAAAATGGGACTTAGCAAATGAAGAGTGAAATGTGGTTGCTCTCTGTAGATGAAGAGAGGACCTGTTTAAGGAAGGAATAACACTTGACAGTTTGGCCATGAGAAAAGCATGCAGGTAAAAGAAGTAGCCATTGAGGAATGGGGTTCTAGCACAGCAGCCAACTACGTAGGGGTGGAAGATACGTAATTACCTTTTAAGGTGGAACTTGAAAAGCTTGAGCTTTTTTTATTGTGTGTGTTTCCTGTGGTGACAGAGGCTTGTATTTGACTACCCACAGGATTCCTTTAAGTCCTATATTCTAATTTAAAACATTCCTACTAAGAACAAATGAAAGGAATAGAAACATGGAAAAGATATAATAGTACAATGAACATTCAGCTAAAATATTTTTCCTTTGTTTTTTGGTTTTGTTTTTCAGTGGAATACAAAAAAAAAAATCCTTTTCTAAAAATGGCCTGAGGTGACTCGGTATTTAAAAAAAGAAAACTGAAACCAACAGAAGTTGAAAAAGTGACTCTCTAATTTCTTGAGATTTACACTACCTGTTGTACTTGTATTGCAGTTTATTAGGGATTATATATTAGTACTTCTTGATAATTTCTGTACAGATAATTTTTTTTTAAAGTGTAAGTCATTTTTGGCCCTTCTTACTGCAAGAGAAATCGTACTTCGTTGAAAATAATTACGGTTTTGTTCTCAGTGCACATGGAAAACCATTGATGTGTGGGTAAGGGACTGAAAGGAAAAAATACTATAACTGCATTTCAGTGCTGATTTGAATGACTATTGAGTATGGAAGAATTTGCTTTCTTGTTTATGGTAGGTTTGGTTGTTGTTAATCATTAATACAAAACCACCGCTGAATAGCAAGAAGAATATGAAAAACAAACCAAACTAGTAAATGCAGCTCCTAATTTTGGGAAAAGTTAAATGGCTGTTAAATGCCTGTTCTGTGATCACACAAAGGTGTGTTTACTGTGGATGTTGTCTTATTGAGTTGATGGAATGAAATTTATAAAACGGTGACTGTGTTCTTCAGCAAACCTGCTTGCAGTCTGTGGGTTTCTTTCTGTGCTCATTTGTAGTGTAAAAGACTTGAGTGATAAAGTGGCAAAGGTTGAAGCTTTAAATAGACTATCCAAGTATTCTCAACACTTGGCTAAGAACAGAGAGCTGCTTTAAGTTTAGAGAGATAATTGATGCAGCTAGAGTTTGGTGTTATGACCAGCAACCGAGATAATTCAGAATTTCGGAACCATTAGAATTCTTGATGCAAAATGTATAAAGTTTTAATAAAATCAGATTACTTTTGAGAGGAAGTAGTCTGATTTCTTTCAGGAAGCTTTCGAAGGTAGTTTGTTCTCTGCCATTCATAGTGCCAAAGATGAGACCCTGGGACAGATATTGATTTAGGAACATTGTATTGCTGAGTTTCACAGGACAGCAACAGAAGTCTGTAGTTTCTGTCTATGGAAAACCATGATCTCAGAATTAACTAATGTCAGTCTTTCCCTCTGAAATGCTGTACTTTGTCCTGGGAAATTCAGTCTACTGTGTGTGCTCCTTTGCCTTTATTTCACATCCACAATTAAAATTTAATTATATTTTATTTTAGCTCAACTCTTCCTCCATGGTTATTGGTGGGAATTGTACTTCTGGTATTTTGCAAGAATGCTTTGGGTTATGGGATACCCTTCTTCACAGAGCCCCCCACACAACTGAGTCTGTCCAAGTTTACTGCAAATAACTATTTAACTATTTTCAATAACTTCTAATGTTTTAACTATTTTTCAACCAAAGAATGTTCTGTTTCTACATTTGGTTTGACAAAACAGGTTGTTAGTTGAAAACCGATCCCAAGTGAAATTGCAATAAAAGTAGATACCAGGAACAAGTCCTTTTTCTGCTGTGTGACCTTGTCTTCTGCCTTGCTTCCTGCTCCAGTGTGGTACATACAGTCCACTGTGGCTTGCCTGCAAGTTGATCTTTTCCTGGATAGTTCTCTGAAGCAATTTCCTAGATTTTTCTTTTTTGGGGTGATGGGTTGGGATTTTTCTGATTTCTTTTTCTTCTCTCTTTCCTTTGACCATACAATGCCATCCCATGGCTGCTGTGTCTATCTACGATAAAGGTAGATTTTTAACCTAGATCAGTCTGAACTGAGCAATTCTTTGCCTGGGAAAGATTTTTATTTTTTTTTTAATCCTCATAAAATGGATATGAGAATTATTTCTTGATTGTCCAAATAACTCCCTCATGGGGAATTTCTTGATAACCGTGAAACATCTTAAAGGATATGTGTTGCGAGCAACTCTTCTCATCTCCCAAAATGTAAAACCAAGTAAGAAAAATTAATATATTCCTGCATACATGAAAATCAGGGTACAGCTCCACTGTTCTTGACCCCAATCACTCTTCTGTCTTCTCTACGACCTTTCAGCTGTACTGGCACACACACACCCCCTCACCCCCCCAACTAAACCAGGTCAGTGACTTGATCTGGATTAAAAACCAATCCTCCCCTTCTAAGTTTTTTAACTAGGGTCTGTTAACCACCCCATATATATGGGGAAGTGGAGGGAATCGAAGGCCTACAGAGTT
>NW_009606321.1:72440-74746 GCF_000690535.1 Cariama cristata | reverse complement strand
ACAAAACTCTTAAGTGCAGCTGTACATGGGTAAGTCCCTTCTGGAACCACATCTGAAAAAGATCTCTTCTTGCACCCACTGGAAAATTTTTTTCCTCCATCAGTCCTTTTAAAATTCCTTTATCGAATATAAGTACTTGACAGACAGACCCATCTGTCATGATGCCATTATCTGTTGTATTTCTAAATTTGTTCTCACTTGTAGTGCTTGTGAGAATACTTTGGCATTGTTCTTCATTGTTCCTTGGACTGCTTGCAGAGTTATAAACCTGAACAGTAAATTAACTCTTGGGAAACCACATAATTTATTACATGATTATTACATGTAAGACAATACACTTTCCCATATCCTTTATTCTTTCACTTTCATATATGTATGTTGTGCAACTTTTTTTTTTTTTTTTTTTAAATTAGGCTGACTTTGTCACTTTCTTGCCAATCTATGGTATCGAGCCAATGCCAAAGGCAAAT
The DNA here is from genome assembly GCF_000690535.1 of Cariama cristata. Taxonomy (NCBI): domain Eukaryota; kingdom Metazoa; phylum Chordata; class Aves; order Cariamiformes; family Cariamidae; genus Cariama; species Cariama cristata. The sequence goes on along the minus strand of NW_009606321.1, from coordinate 74,276 downwards.
ACCATATTAGATACAGTGATGGCCTGATCTGGTGTGGAATCCTATTTCCAGTCTTAATAATTAATGCTTTTTTAAAAATATATGTTAGCGTAAAGTCCGATTTACCTGAATCCAAACCACAGTGAAACATTGCTAATTGCTTTGTAATAATTGTGTATTTTGAGGCTGAGTGTAGATTAAGCTGTGTCTAAAAGCATAAAGGACTGTGTGGCCTTTGGGAGCATTAATATAATGGTTTAATCAGGTGAATATGTTTATTTCAGTAGTCACACTAGTAAATTGCAGAACCCCAAAAAAATAATACAGTTTATGGGATCGCTAGTTCAAGTTCAGCCCATATACATCATTCAGGAGTCCCTGATCTGTAAAGAATATTTGCTGCTACTGTAAAACAACACCCTAACTGCCCGAAGGGATGTTCTAGTGGTTCAGCCTCATTTCCCAGCTTTGATACTTGGTTTTAGTCAGAGCAGTGACTGAGTTCTGTCACAGAGGATCTATCAGGTAGACTATACCTACCCTCTGGCTCTGGATAACCCCAAATTTGTATGGCTAAAACCCATCTCAAACACACAAACAGAAATCGATGGATTAGTCAATTCTCTGCTTTGCTTGGTGTCAGTTAAAGGACACTGTACCCTGCGTTGTAGTAGGGGAGTAATTGGCAAATGTTTGTTTTGTTGAGGACAATACAGTCCTATTTTTCAAAAAGTTCATTCAATAGTGGAGTTGGTTTACTTTTAATATTTTGCATCATTTTTGTTAATATCTTGACAAATATAAAATGACTGGCCAGTTAAGAGGATATCTGGCTTTAAGTGGTTAGTTGAGGAGGCTGATAATTTATGCTCCATTGTAGATGTTGCTTTTGCTGTCGAGATATAACTTACCACACTTGACAATGACTTACATTGAACTTGACTTCGTGCACTCCTAGAACTGCCTGGAGGATAGTTTTCTTATTAGATAGCTTTCTTGTCTTGAGAAAAAGACCTTTTCAAACATCTCACGGCTCAAGAGGCGACAGCCTTCCTCTGGTTCAGTGACTGGGACTCGGATGTCCAGTTGTCTCCTTACACTAGCAAATGCGTTCATTTTGTGCTCTTTCTAACCTGCTGAATATACATTCACTGGCAAGATGATTAAGACGTACGGAATATGGAAAAGTTGATATTTAGAGTCACTAAAACACCTATCGTGACTCGTAACAGGGACATGAATCTATGGAGTAGGCATGTGAGGACTATTGATAGATTTTTATCTGTGTAACTCAGCACAGGTGCAGCCCATCAGATGCTTTTCCAGACTCTTCTCTGTCTGATAAGCAGACCAAGAAGCGAGTTGAAAGTTACTCAAGTTAACTGTAGTGACTGTTCATCTGCCTGTCCTGTCCTTGCAATGGTTCAGCTCTTTTGTAGGTCTGGTGGATACACTGTAGGTATTGCTGTGATACTGGGCCCCGTCTTGTCTCTTGGTAACACATATGTGCCTAAAGTACAGAAATTGGACTTTCTTTGTAGACTCAACACTAGGGAAGCAGCAGTTTGAGTAAAACCAAGGAAGAGTTTGACTCTTTACTTCTTTTTTTTATGTAAGTAATATTGCTAAGAAGTAGGAAAAAAAAGCTTATAGTTGGACATGAGAGAGGAAATAGATCTTTCTAGCTGGAAAAAATGAAGTATCTTTAGACTGAGTTGGAATCTCATCTGGAACTTCACGAAGGTCATCATGCATCAGTATTCATAGCAGGTTTCCCTCCTTTCCCCACCTACACACACACACTCTCATACTCACTGACTCTTTTTAGTAAGAAGCCAGGGCATGGAAAAAGTAGTC
>NW_009606321.1:8472-72409 GCF_000690535.1 Cariama cristata | reverse complement strand
ATTCCTGAATCCAAAGATGTAGAGCTGTCCTCGTAGCATTACTTGCTGTAAAGTTGGAGAATCACTTCATAGGATCATGAGACTCCTAAAAGGATAAATGCCTTTACTTAAAATACCCACAAATTTTAATATTCTTAATGGAGTTTTCCTCCTCCTATCCAGACAGTATAGCCATATTCAGATAGCATTGATAAAGTTACAGAGCAAGACAGGTGCTGAATGGACAGACCTGCACACCCTCTAGATCTTTCTAACCGAACTTCCTTTAGAGAAAGGACTGCCTTAATGGTTCTTTTTCTTGATGTTTATGTGTTCTGTGGTGTGTGCCTGATCTGGAGTCCTAAACTGGATGGCATCTGTGTGCTACTGCAGAAGGAAGTTGGAATAATTCTGATAAAGCCAAATATGGGGTTCTGTCCATTACAAGTTAACTTGCTTAAAATACCAGTTGGGTTTGTGCTTACCTGTTGCCAATACCTTGGAGAAAAAAATATGGTGAGTTTTAAAAAATGGGAAATTAATTGAATTATACCTCAAAATCCTGTATGCTTTGCTTCCATGTGAGAATTGCATCAATGCTGTTTTCCAGTGATGCATGCCAAGAGGAGGTTTCTGTCCTCAGGAGAAGGAAACTGTGCACATTCTTTCCTTTTGTCCCTTTCCTCAACCCAACGCACAAAGGCAGACGAGGGATAAGGGATTGAGAGCTGCAGTGTTCTTGTATGTTGTATACCCAGAAAAAAACATACCTTCAGTAAATGTTCATGCAGATCACTGAAGACGTTTTCTGAAGATTTAAATTTGCACTTTCTTCACTCACATAGCTTTTTTTTTTTTCTCTCCCAAAAGTAGGTTGTTTGAAGTCACATGTATTGTGTAACTTATAAAGACAAGCTAATGTGGTTAGTGAGCCTTTTCTACATTCAGTAAGAAAGCCTAATTGAAGGCATCTGTCCAATAGCTTTCCTAAATATTTACCGAAATTGTGGAAGTTCTGGTCATTTACCATAACGCTTACATCAGCTAACAGCCTTAAAAAAGAAACTTTTTTAAAAGCCCCCCAAAAAACAAGGTAGTGATCTAAGCCAATTTAAGTTGGCTAAACGTGAAAGATTATATGCAGTATTCAAAAAAAAAAAAAATTAAACAATGTAGGTTTGATTTATATTATTCTTGGCAGGTAAGTGATGTTGCTTTTGCATCACCATATTACCTTTTCGCTTGCTTGTATCACGTTGACTTGTGAGCAACCATATTAACTTTACTTGAAAGTGAACATTTCATCGCTCTTTAAGCCCTGTTTGTGCAAAACATGTTTCTAAGGAGCACTTGCATTTAACTGTAACAGATTGAAAACAGGAGGACTCTTACACTAGAAAAATTTGTATTTTGAAGGCTTGCCCACTACTGTCCTTTGTTTGCAGCGCTACAGTAAACTAATGCAGTGTTACAGCTCTGGCTTCTGCTTGTGGTTGAGCCTTCTTTTTTGTTTGTTTGGGAGGCTTAAGATGATGTATCCATTATGTTCACATATAGGAACTGTTAAGTAAGGTACTTTTACCTTCAACTAACATTTAATGTGTGTGTTAACTCAAATGTCAAACTAAATTAGGTACAATTGCAGTCATTATTGAAAAGATCTTGAGGAGGCATCAGAAATTAAACACTCCAAGGAAAAAAGGAATCCATTTGATTTTAAAAAGTGACTTGATGAAGATAAAATTCTCTGTTAAGCATGGAGGAAAAACAAGTTGCTTTTTAAACCAGTTTCCAGGCTGCTTTAGTGTTACGTCTTTTCTGTACTACTCTTTCACTGTATTTTCTCAAAGGACATCTTTCAGCAAGATTGCTCTTTCAAGATGGTTTAGAATAAGACAATTTATTGCAGCACAAGTTGAATGAGGAGTGTTTCTCGCTATGTGAAATCGTACAGCATCCACTTTGCTTTCTCGTTTAAACATAGTGGACAGCAGCCAAAAAGCATATGGTTATAAGATATGGGACATCTCAAGTATTCTTTTGTAGGTGTAACTGAAAGAGAAGGGAGCATATCAAATGAAGGGATTCTAATTTTGTAGGCAGGTTTGTTTATTATCAGTGTGTTTGTGGATTGACTTAATGAAGATTCTAGGAAAGCTGGAATTGAACCATCTGAAAACTAGAATATCACTTAATTTCATTGCCTCAGTGTATTGTGTTAATTAGGAGATGGTTTTCCTAGAAAACTATGTGGGTTTTATGCATTGTTTTCACCCTCATAGTGGTATCAGTATTGAAAACAGGCTGATTAACTACATTTTTAGCAACTTCGTAGTGGTCAGAAAGCAAAGGGAGATAATACCACTAAGGGTTAAAGATTGCTTTGTGAAATTGCTCTAAACTGACAAATAATGGTTTGCTGTTTTTGACATCTGTTAAGTAGATGAACACAGATGAATTTAAGTCAACTAAAGGGAATGCTGCTCTGTTAATCAGTCTCCCTTTCCCCTTTGCTTACCAGGTACTTCTTGGAGGGACAGTTTGACTATGAACCTTTTTTTTCCAATTGCCATGTGATTTTTCTGCTTAAATCTTCATATAGGTACATGGAATGTTTTTCCATGTCAATTTTAAGCTAATATGGGTATTTGACTTGCTTGCAAATCGAAGTACCAAAATAAGCATACTGTATGTTGTTTGTATTCTTTGCATTGTGACTGGAGAAATGTTGACCTTACCTGGAGGTATTGGATTCGAATGCTTCTGGCAGCCTAAAACAGACACAGAAAAACCCGTCGTTATGTCTCCAGTGCAGGATTTTTACACTCTTAGAGCTTTATCTGATAATTGCAGCACTTTTGATCTGCAGAGAGAAGTCAGAGTAAGATGAAAGATCTGAAAGGCAAGTCAAATACCAGGGAGTAGCAGTCCTACATTGAACAGTCCTGTTGCTTGCTTCTGGTGATGAAACTGCCAGAGCCCCTGATGAGCTGTAGTCATGGGGAACAACCTCAGTGGACCTGGAGGGTCACCAAAGACCGTTGTGGTACAGTCATCCTGCTCATGGCAGTGTCTGTCAACCCACCAGTACGTGGTGTCTGTTGACACGGTGGAAAGATGGATCTTCACAGAGTCCTGCTTCTGGCTCTGTCACTGTAGGATTTTACATCGATGTAATTTTTTATCAGTGGGCATGCTGTGCATGGATGGTGTGATTCAAGCAGCCACACCACGTTGCTGGATCCATCCTGAGGTGTGACATATTTCAATTCTTAAACATATTGTGTTCATATGGTACTGAATAAATATTCCTGGTTTTAAGCTACAATACTGAGAACCTTTCAGTCCTCAAAATGTCGGATACAGTAAGTTTTTGCTTGCCACTTAGAATTAAATGACTGCCAGACTGAATGGTGCTGAAGTAAAATTTGTCTAAAATCGTAGTATGATTAAGGCCTTTCTGGTTGGGTTTCTTAGCTCTGTATTAATTCCATATGATGAAGCGTTTTAACTTTGAAACAAAGCCCACATGAAGTGGAAACTGTGGTTTCTTGATTTAACTGCAAGGAAGTTAGTCCTCACTCTCCTTTATGCATCTGAGCCAATACTTCTATTAAAGATGTAATGCATAAAGAGTGTAATGCATAAAACCCATAAAGTTTTGTAGGAAAATAATCTTCTAATTAAGAGAATACACTGAGACAGTGAAATTAAGTGATATTCTAATTTTCAGATGTTTTAATTCTACCCTGTCTTGCCTGAAGGAAATTATAAACTTCCTATTTGTTTCCTTTTTTTAATAACTGACTCATCTTAAACATTCTTTCCTCTCCTGCATGAAAATATGATTTTAAGGTAGGCAATGTGGTACTATCACTAATAGCTGTAAACTATGTGAGAGTGTATACTAATAAAATAGGTTGAATTCCTGTGGTGACCAAGTTTAACCAAGAGCATGACAAAAGCAGTTGGTGTGCAGCAGCGGGCTCGTCCTGCGCGTCCTGCTGAGGTGAGCTGTTGCCTTATCCTCCCCGTAACCGCAGATGCAATAGTAACCTTCTCAGGAGGGAAACTGCTACTTTTAAAACACCACCCACAGATTGCAATTTCTACATTGTGAAATCTCAGCAACCTGTTATCTGTTTCACTTGCTGTCAGGCTATTGACTGTGAAAGTTCATAATGCAAAATTAAAAACTTTGTATCCCTATAGACTTGTCAAAAAGCTGCAAATCTATTACAACTAAGAAAAGCAAAGCATGATTAGATATCTCTGTGGTCTGCATGGCCTTTCTTTGCCCTCTGCCATTTTTTTTAATTTTTTTTTTTTTTTGTAGAGTGAAAAGAGGCAGCAGCATCTCTGTGCAAAGCTAGCCCAAACCCCAATAGCAGCCTTTTTTTCCATTGAGATGCTGTGTAAGTTTATGGGTCTTCCAGTGAGCCTAAGGCCCTGCTGAGAAGGCAGTGATCTCCTCAAAGGAGAAGAAAAACCAGGAGTATTTTTCTTGTCTAGTATGGCCTTGGCTTCAGGATAGCTGTGTTCTTTTGCCTGGTTCTGCAGCGTAACCTGGGGCTCCATGTGATGCTGAGGATGATTCATAGAGAACATTTGTGTAAAGAAATGTTTGTTTCTGTTTATGATAAACCCAGAATAACTCCTTTATTACTTTTGCTATCTTTGCCCAATTAAATTAAAAAAAGAGAGAGAGTCAGCAATTCATCCTGGCCCACAAATCAGACAATAACCACTGATGAAAATGAACCCAGTCTAAGACATTGCTATGTAGAAATCAGCTTAGTAGATTTTTCATGTTGGTGGGCGGCAGCAGGGTGGGAGGGTGTGGGGAGGGTGTGTGGGTTTGTTTTGCGGCTGAGTAAGGAGAAGAGCATCAAAGTGTGTCTGTGGGACTTGAGTCCGGTGAGCCTCCAAGGTGGTAGAAGAGTGGTTCTTGGTTCCCCGTCTGATGCTGGCTCTCGTGGTTTCAGTAATACAAGGAAATCCGTTTTCAGCACTCCCACATGATGGTTCCTGTGTTGCTGTGGCAGCAGAGCACGGTGAGAGTTGGCTTCCAAAACAGGCACAGGAGGGGTGCTGCAGTGAAAAATCAAGACAGCGATTAGTGCGTCACCAGATTCCTGCTTGTTCTCGCAAAGAGCTTGTCATCCTCAGCCCACTCACCCCATTGCAAGCCCTCTTGAGCTAGCTTTGAATAAAAGAGACGTTGTGAACATACTTGCCAGGGAGGCAGTCTCCCCTTCAGCACAATGAAGAAATATTTCCATGTGGTGACCACACAGTTCACAAAATATCAAGCCCTTGTCAATCTCTTTTATTAAAAACTAAAAAAAAGGAGGTTAATAGAAGCATCCGTTCCTCTGCAGTCACCTGATTCTCTGTTGGTCCCATGTGTCATACTGTAACATCTCTGTCACGCTTACCTGGAGGAGCAATATGGGAAAGGGCATGTTGGCTAGACGTGCCAGGCTCCTGGGCATGAGGAGTGTCTAGAACTGAGAAACTTCTCCCATGTCTGCCCATGGTCTATTCCCTCAAACCCCAGGTGTGCTTGTCATCCTTTCTTCCTTATAAAACTTTAGCCTGTCACCTTCCTGCTTGAGTGTCTTTCCAAGTCTGAGCAGAACCCAGGCTGGAAACTAGAGGAGTCTGGTCACTTGGTGAACTTCACAGCTGGTTTTCCTAATTAAAACTACTATTAAAGTGATACTCTTGGAATTAAGTTTCATACACATCAGATGATTTAGTTGTGTTGGTTTTTTTTTTTTAAAAAAAACCAAGTTCTGTGAACAAAGGACTCTTTTTTTGCTGGATGTGAATTATAAATATGAATGTAGGATTTCTCGGACCAGATGTAAGTAAGAAGGATTTTAAATACCCTATTTTGTGTGGTTTTTTGAAGCTCTTTTGTAAACTATGAATTTATTGTGTATGTTCTATTTAAAAACACAAGTTGATTAAATCTTCAGATTGTAGCATGTAAGGCTTGAATTACATCTCTGTTTATTAATAAGCTGTCCTCACTAGTGGTGCTTTTGAATCTCTCAAAAATCCCAGTATAGCAAAACCCAAAATACTGCAAATGAAGCCTATGAATCTGTAGAACATAGGTATGGTAGGCAATGCTGCTTACACTTCTAATGCTGTTGACCTTGGTGGTGTTGTCCATGTGCTTGTACCCTAAAAGCTTGCTTTTCTGGTGCTCGTTTATGGTGGTCTGGCAGCTGGACATGAGTAGGGTGTAGAATCAAACAACTGCCTGGTAAACCCTTTCTATATTCTGTATAATCTCTGGCACTTCAAAGTAAAACTGGATTAGTGTTAAGAAGTAATTGTTTTCTTTGTATATTAGCCTTTGAACGAATCAGAAGTAGTTTGTTAGATGTATACAGGCAGAGAATTCAAAAATAGAAGCCAAACCCTACAGTCCAAATGTTGTTTGACTTGTTCCCAAAGGTATGCTGGTGATACAGGAGCATGAATCCCTGCATCCTCTGGCATTGTGGAGGTGTATATAGACACCTTGGAAAACTTCATTTTCTGGACTTGCTAAAGCTTGTGGTTTCTGAAGTAGCTTAACCTGGAAGTAAGAGAGTCCTACAGTTGTGCTTTGAAGCACCAGTGAGCATTTCAAATAAAACTAGTGGAAAATTCCTGTGTAAAAGCTAGCAAATATTTTACTGGCCATGAAGAACATAATTAAACTAATTAAATAATTACAGATGGTGGGATTTGGTTTTTGAACATCCAAAAAATCACAACGATTTTTGGAGTTAAGGCAGGATAGAAAGAGCAGCTATGACACACATTTTGTATTTAAGCATACTATTTTTACTAGTTTTCACTTTAGGTGTTACTTCATATCTGATTGCTGATGTGTTTCAAAGATGTATAGAAGCCCTCCATCATTGTTCATCATTGTGAGTGACAAATCTATTCCATTTGACTTCCACCCCCCCGTCCCCCCCATAAAGCAATGTGTAGATCATCTTCTAGCACTTACTTAGCTGCCTAACCTATGTTTTACTTCAGTGTTTGTGAGAGCCATGTTACTGTTAGATGCCTCTCTCATTGCAACTTGCTCTGGTTTTATCTTGCAAACTGCAGCAAGTGTCGCAGATGCTGAGTGCTGTCACACAAGCTATACCGAAGCTTCAGGGGGAGAGGGGTCCCCCATGTGCAGTTCTGGCTGGAGTGGGACTCAGATGGGTTACAGCTATTCCAAAATTTCATCTTGTGGAAAGCAAGCAGAGAAGTCAGAGGGGATGACATACTTGGTCTCCTCCCATTGTGGGACTGGGATATATCGAAGCACTGCATGCGGACCCAAGAGCCAAGAAATTTCCCTAGGTCCCATAGCAGAAGACTGGAGTTGGTATTTTTGCACAACTCCAGTGGTTTCAGGGCACGCTGTTCGGCATACCTTCCCCTCACCCCCAATACACTGCTGCTGTTTTTGGTGCTTGCGTGATGTGAAGTCAGTGTTTGTATGAGTCACGCCGTGCCTCTGGGGGGAGGGAGGGAGGGGTGTAATATTCCTGCAGTCCCTGAGCAGCATCAGAGCATGATGTGTGGGTAGAGAAGTGTTTGTACCTCTTAGAGCCTGTCTTGACTGCTGCGAAGGCAGAAGGCAGAGCCTTCGATTATTTTTTTCTCCCCCCTCCAGCTACTTCCTTACCAGCTAGCTGACAGCCCTGAGGTGGTGGGGTGAGGGGGGTATCTGTGGGAGGTAACATGCCAAAATGACTCAATGGGCAGGAGAGTGTGCCAGCTGCTGAGCAGAGCTGCCCTGTTCTGCCACCCATCTCCACGACAGCATGGCTGCACACAGCCCTTGTAATGTAGCCCTGTGCAAATCAAAGGGAAGAAGCCTGAAATACTCATTTTTTTATTTTTTTTTTTTTCGGTCCCAACACCCCCACATCCAGGGGCAGATGATACTTTGCATATACAAACCCCACATGCGTAGGAGGTTCTTAAACTTGAACAGCCAGCTGCTGTAATAAATAAAGCATAGCAAATGGTCCCAAAGAGGAAGGGGAAATGGGAGTCAAAGGCCAAGGTGCTCTGGCCCAAAGCAGATGTTGGCAGAATCTGGGATGGATGTGCTGGAAGAGGAGTGAATCTTGGATGATGTCAATGAAGTGTGTATGCCCAGCAATGGGGGATGAGGCAACCCTCCCAGCACAGCACTAAGGAAGCCCAGCTACTTTTTGCTGTCTGTGGGGAACGTAGCTGTGCTCTGCCTCTGCTGCCTTACACCTTGGTCCTGAAGAACTTGGCAGGTAAGGAAAGCGGAGTGATGGATGTATCAGCAAGCGGGGCCTGAGGCATGGTGTAGGTGTTATTCTCTCACTACTGCACCAAGGAAGAATTTTCTCTGCATCTTGCTTCTCTTGATACTTTTGGATCAATTTTAAGGCAAGTCCAAGTAGGGCAAATTGCAACAGTTAGTCTAGAGCTGATGGGAATTACTGGAATGTGATAAGGAATTATGAAGGAAGGAGAGTCCAGTATTCTGAGAGAAAAACCTTTATTTTTTCTTAAATACTCCAGCAAGACCTTAAAGGGCTTTTCCAGCCTAAATGATTCTATGATTCTAAGATGGAGGGACAGCATCTGCAGACCTATGACTTTCCCATAAGCATCTCTTCTTGTTCTCATTTCCTTGTTGCAGTGGATGGAGATTGTCTACCTCTTCCCATGCTTTCCTGTCCTCTCCCATCCTACCCAAGTTGGCAGACATGACAGGTAACCGGGCGGGCTCCTAGCTGTGTTACCTGTATCTGCCTGTGGTGTTGAAGTCCATTTACTGCTTACACCAACTCAGCCCAAGGGCTTTTGCCTTCACAAGGATACATTCACTCATCTTTTTTTATCTAATAGGAGGTGAAAGTCCCACTGAACATGAAACCTTGTGTAGATCCTCTGCAATCTAACAAATAGTCAGAATAAATTTATTCATAGTCTTTAACTCATGCAAAAGCTAGATGAGGCCCTATCTTCATTACATTTTCACCTTCTCTTATTGCACTATTTTTCTTTGTCCACATTTGGAGCTCTTTTTCCTAAATAGAGTCTGAGAGTATCTGTTTCTTAAGAACCCCAAACCAAGAAATGACCAGACTGCCGACTTAATAGACTTCCTTTATCATTCAGTAATATTTTTTAGCCTTTTTGCTTTTATGGATCCTATTAAAAATAGAAAAAATCCAGAAACAGTAAAAATGCCAATATAACACTGGTAAGTCTTGTGGCTTGCTTTTTTAAGGTTTGTTCTTTTTCAGGTGTCATTTGTGAATCTCTTGATATAACCTGTAGGTTTAAGGGCCTTGTACAGAGCCTGAAAAACTTTGCCATGAAAACCGAAATAGACTGGTAGATGATTGTGTTCCTCAAAAGGGAGGAGGTCAAGTACCTATCTGTTAACTGTTGCAATTGAGTGATATGCAAGAGTAATTAGGGATGCCCACACAAAAGAGAGGAAGATGCTGCTTTTGTTGTGAGTCTGCTGGAACGTGTGTTTCCTCACCATAGATGTAGGAGCTCCAGGGCTCTGGTGTAGCAAGGGGCCTTCCTGCTGCTCTGAACTTCATGATAATATCACATTCCAGATATTTGAAATATTATTGTACATGATTTTGTGGGCTTCTTTTAACTCTGGATTTAATTGATTTGGGAGAAAGGTTTGGTAACTTCAGAACTGAGCTGCTACACTTGGTGGAATCAGCATGGCTGCTGTCACTACACTAAGTGATCTAGAAAAGATGCATATTTTTAAGCGGATGCTTTTGGGGAGCCAAAGTAACAAGGATTGCAATGAAGCTGCTGAAAAATGAGCAGTATTAATTTAAAAAGCAATTTCATATTTCTGTACAGTTTGTAGGATGAACTTCTGAGACCTGTTTTTCTCTGCAGATTGGTACAATCTCATGTGAAACTTGGGATGGGCTGTCCCAAACTTTTGCAGAGAGAGCCAAAAGTGAAATATATGTATTTTGTTGGGTTTTTTAAACTGTGCCAGGTCTGCTATTCAGACATGTTTGCTACAATTTGCTATCACTGCTACTTAAATAAAGTGAAGTTTAAACAAGACATAGTGCTCTAGCGTAAATTCATTTATTTCAGGTTTTTAAACTTAATCACTTGATTGAATTTATCTCTAGCAGAGCCTTCTCTTTTTCTTTTTTAAAAAATGTGTATTAGTAAGTGATGGAGTCTTGGAGTGGGAGGACAGCAGGACAAAGATAACTAAATCTGAGGCAAGGTGTTTGACAAACAGCTCTGAAAATTTATAGCTGAGATACTAAACGCGTCTTGTCGTCTTGTCCAGGTTACTTCAGCAGTAGATCATCACGCCAAAGAGGTGGTAGTTTTAAGCCAAATGAGACTTCAGCACAAGAGTGGAAAATAAGCCATATCGGGATTCCTGGGTGAGACCATCGGCCTTGAGCACCTTCTTACGCTGCGCCGGGAGCGTAGACTGGGGAAGATGCCCTGTGTCTGCCCTGCCTGCCAGAGAGGCCCCTGCCAGAGGAGTACAGTGGCCTTTCGCAGACCCTTTTCCCGTGCCCTCCGACTTAGCCTGAGCAGCAGAAACAAGAGAACTATCAAGGCCAAGGTCTCATCTTCAGAGTCCGGGCTTTTTTACAGCTGATGTAACAGGCAATCCCCAGGGCATTTTGCCAGGAAACCTCTCTAATTTGTGGAAAAAGAAGGATAGGCATCGTACAAAAGTAGCTTGTGGACTGCAAAGCCATCTGCTCCTACCACTGTCTGTGTTGACGGCAAGTTTAGTACTGCATCCCTAAGTGAATTATGAAATCTCATCCATTATGCTTCACAGGTACCTATTTGATTTTCTGAAAGCCCTTTTTACCAAGGGAATCGGAGCGGTGGCTCTAGAAAATACATTTGCTGAGGTTCCTAGTTGAAAAGAGATTTTAAGAAATTCCACCCACCTCACTGCCATTTTAATGTGGCAGTAACAAAAGTGAATTTCAAAAGCAGCCTCCAAAGTAGGCAGCAATGTTTTACGTGTAAGTATACCCATTTAAAAGAATATGAAATGTATTTTGCTTGGCTTTGGTACTGCAGGTAATGTAAGAATCACCATGTCTTAAAGGGGTATCTCTACACTATCAGCGTCTATACTTAGCTGAGTGATTATCTTGCATGATATTTATGATCCTAAGGATTTTGTGGTCCATGTGAATATAACCACAAAATAATTTCAGCCTAATTTTAATATTAATTTGATGGCTAGAAAGGTGAACTTAAAGTTCAGATATTAAAGGTTGTTTCATTCACATTAGTTATTAATGATTGTTACTTGCCATGCTTTTTCTTGATTTAACTAGCCACTCAGATGGAAATATCTGATTGAACGGTCCAAAGCTGAAGTTAAAATCCTTCTTGCTCACATTTAACATCTTGGCATTGGCGTAACTCAGCCGTTTCTAGGAGAAACTTGAATCTGCAGATACGCTATTTTACGTTGCCATTTAAGGCAATTTAATTTTTAATTATTTTGTCTCTCTTACACTGCATCCACATGTATATGGGTAGAGGATGTTAATGTGCCTGTATAATCTTGTTGTAACTATGTAGAATCAGAACTGTCACTGTTTTGCTGTGCTGTGTTGGCTGATACTGTACTAGAGCAGTGGACCCAAAGTCGTTTTCTCTTCGTAAACATCTAAGGCAACTCAACTGATCATCAGCATCCTTGGAGTAGACATCCAATTCCTACTGTATGAGTGCTGGTAGATTTCCTAACCTCTTTACTTTGTATGCTCTTTAAAACGATGTATATTGTGCTCTGCCAGCTGAAGACTCGAAGTCTGTGTCGTGCTAGTATGGTAGCACAAGGCTGCCTGGGAATTTGGGCTGACTTTGAGCAGTAATAGCAATCTGCTGTCCTTTTACTCTTCCCTTAAGTAATTTTGTAACCTCAAGAGAACAGCTGGCCACTTGGGTTATTAGACCAGTTGTTGAAATAAATACATCAGCTTTCCTGTAAAACTGCTTGCTGCAGGTTGTGTGTGTATGCACAGACACGCACATCCATTGGGTTACGTATTTAGGGTTTTTTTCCCAGGGTCTAATGTGAAGAGGGGAAAAAATGGTGAAGAGCAATTTTGATTTAGAACATATGCTCGGCAAAGCAGGAAGAATACCTTATTTTTGTAGTGCAGAATGTGAATTTCCCAAATATCAGGACATGTTGAAATTATCTGAACTTTAAGTGTACAGTAGTTCGGAGAAGTTGATGTCAAATAAAATAATAGCTAGCATGAAAAGACACTGACTGTATTGCTAAAAATTGGTATTTATAGATTTCCTAAAGCTGTTAAATTTTGGAAGGAAAGGTGAGGATTCTGTATTTCTATTTTACATATTTACAAGGTGGTTAGCACTCCTGTAGTACTCACTGGAATTGTATTTATGACTAAATATGGTAGAATAGGTTTTGAATTTATTGGCTGGTTCCTTTAAAATATTGGTTAACTGTTGTATACTGTTACTTTTCTTAGCAGTTCCTTTGTAAGTGTGAGAACAGAATTAATTGCAAACAAACAAAAGATTATATCCCTGGGTGAAATGCGTATTTTTCTTAACTTCAAGAAAGTATCTGTAAATTTCTTTTTAGAATGGGTTTCAGGGCAGTGGTATGGACTGATAGCGTCAAGGAAACTTTTAAGTAAATGCCATCATTCTTAGTGTGATTAGCTGTACCTTGTATTTTCAGTTTAAGTTAGCGTACATGTATGTATGCATAACATACATGAACCCTTCATCTGCTAACTCTGTATTCATCTTAGGCACAACGTGATAGAGTATATTTTGCCCTTTCAGAAGTTGATTTTTGGTCTTGTATGTGTACTTTTTCATTTGCTTCCCAGCAAATTCCCCCAGCACATCCTGTTAATACAGCTTCTGTGTGTAAGTTTAGTGTATGTATGATTTGGTTATTTAGAAATGCCTTCCTCCTGCTTCCCCTTTAAACATTGCTTGTACACAGTAGATCACTTTCCAAACACACAGCTGTTTGTTTAAACCACTATGATACTATAAAGTGCTTGCTTGATGCATAGACTAAATGGCTTACAAAATATTCATGTTGCTGTCTGTGCCAAGGAAGCAGAGCGTGCTGCTGGAATGTTTTCAGTTCTACGTATCTGCTTGTTAATGGGGAAATGGACGTATTTGTCAAACTAAAAATGCCAGCAGCCCTTCGTGATAGTGTTACTTTTAAACAGAGGTGTGTTTTGCAGCACAAGTATAAGAAACAGAAGAGGTGAAGTGAAAGAATTTGAGGCATTCAGTGCTGTGGAGGGAGCTTGAGCAGAGTGATGTTCACAGCTATAAATATCTAAAATGGGTTTATGCCAGAGTGTAAGCATTAACTGCTTTCTGTTATCAGGTGGACATACTAGTAAATAACACGAGCATTCATCAGAGTCCTGTACTTTTTGACCGACTCTTTTAGGTAGGCCACCCGTGGAGAATATAATGTTTGATATAAAATGTACTTATTTGAAGATATTTAACGTTACATGGGATTTTTGTTTTAGCACAGTGATACAAAATATACTGAAATCGCAGTACCAATGTGAACAGGAAATACAGCAGTGGCAGTAACAGTTCAATCACAACACCAATGTGTGATACCTGTTGCTTGATCTCTCTGATATGCTTACCATCATGATGCAGGACATCACCAACTGCTGAGAAGCAATACATGGGTTGAAACCAGCTCAAACCCATTGCTCTCTTCAAATTTATTTGCTTATGTTGTTAGTTGTTCAGTTTTTATACTCTGTGCTGGGCTGAGCCATATATACACCCCTCCCCATGCTGGTCTGGGAGACATTCTCACTCTTGTAGTGAAGTCGGGAGAAAGATTTAATCTGCTCAACTGTGGTGTAATCAGTCGATCCGCTCAGCTGACATAGCTGTTCATCTAAAACAAAGGCCACCCTCGGGTCCCATTTGTGTTGAGGTAAAGTCAGCTCTCTCTGCAGCATCTGTGGTCAGTCACACCCTGCCTTATTCCCTGAGCTTCAGGGCATGTCGTCCTTGCCCATCTCCTCTCAGTCTTCTTCCATCATTTATTGGTCACAGCATTTTACATTGAGATTTATCTCTAAAGAGAACAGATAATTTACCGATTTGTTCGGTCAGCTGTTTCTGCTGTGGTTCGTTGGTTTTGAACATTTTGATTTGTGAACCCCAAGAGTCCTTGAGTAGAGTGCGATCCCCTTCAGGCCACCCTTAGGCAGGCAGTCATACAACCGAAGCGAACGTGCTTCTCCAAGTCACTTTCACGCATTCCCAAAGCCTGGACCACGGACCTCTAGGTTGAAAACCTTTGTCTCCTAGCTACAGTGGTAGTCATGGGACTGTGATAAGCGCCACTGGGAGTCAAAGCTGCGAGGTGACCGAGAAATACAAAGGTATGGTCCAGTGCTCTTCCCAATCAGGGAAAGTGATGTAAGCTGGATGAGCAGCGTATCAAAACCCTGGTCGTGGTCACTTTGTGTTTTTTATATGACTCTCTAAGAAAGATGAATGTTGCAAGTGTATTCTGGTTATGATTGTGAATTTGTAGAAGAGCCAATAACTTCTGGTGAACATAATTGACTTCCAGTGTAGAGGAATAGAAAGTGATTTTTTAAAATTCACAATTTTAGTCTGATTAGAAATTTTTTTCTCATGAAATCTTAACAGCCCTAAAATTAATCCCTTGCCATGGCTGTTACGATAATTTAAACTGAAGCGAGTTTTGGTCGCTGAGTCAGTTGTTATGCTCTGCATATATATGCAGTCATCACAGCTGAAATATAGACAGTACAGCAGCCTGGTTCAAAAATATTAATTGAAAAATTGACTTGTATGAGAAGGCTTCTGCATGACTGAGATGGGATGAAGGAGTAAACAAAGGGTAATGACAAATGGCCGTGTGTCAAGCTGGGGAATGCTTTACCGTGTTAGGACGAAGGGAACTGTAGTGGGTCCTATTTTATTTAAAGCCTTTATTCGTTATCTAGAACAAGACCTAGATCACAGGTTAATTAATTTTTTTAGTTATTCCAAATGAGGAAATAGAAACATTGATTTGAACAGAAAAATCTCAAAAACTTGGAAATCTGATCAATATATTTGGAGGATAAAAAGTTTCAATACAGGCAAATCGGGGAGCAATTAATCCTAGTGCTATAGTGATGCGAAAACAGAAGTCACAGAAGCTGGCATGTAGAGATGTTAATGAAAGCATGGCTTTTAGCGTCAGGAGGAGCCAACAGTGACCTCCACCCAGACCAAAATGCTGACTGTCTGTAGAGGTTTTTGGGTGTTCAAGAGCAGCTGTAAACCCTGCATAGTGCCTGTGCAAAAGTCCTCACTGCTCCAGATCAAACTTTTCCCTGGCATTGTCACAAGCACCCTGTCCTGATGGAACCAGGAGACTTTACTGCTGCACAGTGCTGGTAGTATGCTGTGGTAGAGGTACCATAGTCGGGAAGTTTTCTGGGATTCAGTTTAGGATTTTGGACTAAGGCAGAATAAAGGTCTGCCTGCAACTGTTGCTGTCAAATAATGACCTAAAGCTTGTCGAAGTCAGGAGAGGGACAGGCAGCCTCCCAAAGTGACCGTAGGGGTGCAGTGACTTGGGGAGGACTCTCGGACTGTGGTTCAGTGGTAGAGCTGAGCTGACCCAATTGCCCATGAACCAGGAGGGGTGGTCCCGGCTCCCTTCTTTTCCTCTGCCAGCGTTGCACTTGGCCAGAAGACTTCATGCCTCTCTGCCCCCACACCTGCCCATTCTGCTGATTTTGGCACTTGGGGCTGCATTGCTTCAGCAGTTCAGTCTAATAACCTGGCAACAAGCCATTCGTTTTGCTAGGCGGGTGCTGTGCTGGGTTAGTAAATGGAACCAACACAGTGACAGGTCTGAGGAGCAGAAGAGCAGTGCAGGAGAAGGAGCAGGAGTCCACGGCCCGGCTGTGGACGTGGGAAGGGAAGGGATGCTCTGGGTTTTGCCCTGGAGTCGCTGAGCAGTGGTGCTGAGCTTCTGTGACCCTGCAGAGCTCTCTGCTCCGGCTGGCTGGGCTGGAGCTTCACCTATGCTGAATTTTCCTGTCTGCCAGCTGGGGATAACCTCTTCAAGGAATGAAATTAATCTAAATCAACTATTTAGTTATTTGAAAAACAGAGAACGTGCAAGTGCCTAGGTAAAATTTTAACCCAAGAATTTGCCTGTGTACCTGTATTAGCTCACGTCAGTGGAGTACTGAGATGAAAGTGGAAGTCTGCACTGCAGACTGCAATGAGAATGTAGAGAGTCACTTGAGTTGGGTTTGTTTGAATTGTTACAGTGGTTTGTTTAAAAAAAAGACAAACAAGTGAAAGTACACTCTTCCAAAGTGGCATCTAGCTTTGCTTTCAAAACAGGTTTTGGAAATAAGTAGAGATTAAACCTAAGATTAAAGCTACTTGGAAATAAGCAAAAAAAGGTGCTTGTCTCCTCCCTACCCCATTGTACATACGCTGGTTCACTTAAACATAAAATACCTTTGCTTTAAATTGTTTTCTTCAGATGCATACTGTTATTAATAGAGTTAGGAAAAAGTTGTTCCGAGAAAATGTAACACATCCATTCATGGCGAAGCAAATCCAAGCTTTCCCTTTCTGCCCTCCCCCAAACTAGACTGGTGATGCAGTAAGTATAAAATTGGCTTAAAATCACTGCAAGCTGTGCAGCGGCTGAGCTCAATGTGGTGTTATCCTCAGAGCTGATGTTGCAAAATCAGCTGTGGTCTTGTTTGAGTCAGTGGAGAACTCCAGCGCTCAGCAACTGAAAAATATTGGTGCATTAACTTTTCATTTCATATTGATCTCCAAACAGAGTTTCAAAAGACTCTATTAGGAAAAAAAGAGGATGTTAAGCCAGGATTACTTTTTCATGTCTTGTAAAGAATGTGTTATGCGTGTGGCAAGCTAAAGCTTTGAAACCCAACTCCCATCTGCGCTCCATGACAGTATCTTTTTATAATTCCGTGTCTAAAAGACAAGGTTTGGAAATGAAATTATTTTGTGTCATGCACAGTTCCTGTAGAGATCAAAGGCAGACCTGTTAATGCAACTATTGCTATTCATGAGTTTCATAGCCGTGTGAGTTTCAAGTTAATTGTAAATGCTTGTTTAATCACTTAACAATAGGGTATCAGTGTCTCATCTGGGCATTATGCATATAGCTCTCACTTTTTTAAATTAAAGCAAATTCCTACCTTTTTCTCCAAGAAATTAATTTTCGTGGTCATGCTCTAGGTTCTAGCAGGTCAGGATATATAAATCCTCTTTAAATTGTTGGACAGTTATGTGATGAATGTCTTTATTTTAATATCCTTTAACTGCCCCTCCCTCCCCTGATTACCTGGTTGTGTGGTAGCCTGGTTGTACTGGATATGGCATAAATTGCTCTAATTCTTATGCTAGAGTTCCTTTTGTGACATTTTATTAAAATTTGTGTGCATTATCACTAGGAGATAGTGTATTTATCGTTTTAGTGCTTTAATAGATTTTAAACCTGAAGAGGCAAGTAAGGCACTTGTCTGACCTTCGTATCACAGACCACTGTGCTTTATTTGAATATTGAGGATTGAGTCTAATTAGTTCAGTTAAGATAAACCATTTCAGACCCCTGGAAATTAAATTCTTGTGCGCTAGAGGAACCAGCCACAATGCCTGAGGCACTTGCAGTGGCAAAGAATGTTAGATGAGAAATGCAGATTAATCAAACTGTGCGGCAGAGAAGGGCAAAAAAGCCCCAAGTGCCACCCAAGAGCAGCCTCCTCCACAACCCCAGATCCTGCTTGTCCTCTGAGATGAGGTGAGCAAGCTGCATTGATCGGGCATCACAGAGGGGCTTCTGTGTGCTAGCTAAGAGACCGGGCTATGCAGCTCCCGTTGCATCAAATCTCTACTGTTTCTGAGGAAGAGCAAGGGTGAGGAATAAAAGAAAAACTCAGAAATCACAGTTGGTTGTGCATTTGGGGAAAAAAGTTCCTTGTTGACTTCTGAGGTGTGAGAGTTAATTACAGTCATCACGCTACAAGTGCTCAGAGTGTGCAGAGGACCATACTGATAGTCTTCCCCATGATCTGTAAAGCAGAAAAGCCTTTGGCAAGTTCAGATCGCAGTGCTAAAAAGAAGCACTGCAGACAACCATTTGGGCTGGCTTCATAAATGCTCTAGAATCAAACATTAATTCTCTTAACTCCAGAATTAAAGATTAATTGTAAGCCTTAATTAAACACCTAGAACTAAATTTAATGCTATTTTTAAAAAAGGTAAAAAATCTTCCCGTAGTCTGTCAGCACGAGTGAATCTGCCATCTAACAAGCTGTTCTGTTCTTGCTAAGAAATGACAGTTGAGTTTGCTTAAGTTCAGTGTATGGCTGTTGGGTCATACTGTATCTCTGTCAGCAAGACTAAAGGCCCTCAGCTGACTGTTTTTTTGCCATTTCCCTGTTACACACAGTGATCCAGCCTTCTCTTGCAATAATGGAAGAGGTCGGGTTCTTCAGATGGCCAGTCCCAAGGCTACTTCCCTGTCCCCTGGATTTTTATGTCGCTCTTCTCTGAACACTTCTGCTTTCTAAATCCTGAAGTCTGGGCCTGAGAACCAAGTCCTGTTGTCTGGTCCTTACTAGAGTTCTGACCAGAGCTGTGGACAGAAGTAAGGATCTCTCTGCTTGATGCCAGGGACTGCAGCAGCCCTGGTAGAATCTAGAGAATTACCAAACAGCAACGAGCAGTAGCAGACCTCCCGCATCCCACCCTCTGTGTGGTCAGGCTGCCTGGAAATCAGTGGCAGATGCTCACCCGAACTGAAACCTTGGTCACCTGGGGTGGAAGGGGAGGCTGTGTAGTACTGCTGGTTTTCCTGTAACATAGTCCAGAGCCTGTTCTGAACAGAGGGTATCATCGTTTTTACTGTGAGTCTTCTACAAGTGAGCATAGTTTGCCATTTGAGGTGGTACTTGTGAACTCACTTTTCAGGTGATGACATCAATGAAGATCAGAGTCTGTGTGCTTCTGGAGAGATTTTACATATGCATTTCCTTTTTCTTTGTATGAACTTAGGCTGCCACCATTTTGAAATATGGCTGTCAGTAGAGCCTTCTTGATGCAGCACATTAGAGAGATACGACGATAAGTAAATGCTTGAGTTGGCACCTGTGGCTAGGGGATGGGAAACTCTCCTTTTTCTAGGAAAATGTTTTCCTTTAGATAAATGAAAATCCTATTGTTTGGCTGAGGAGTGACCTTGCACATGGACAAAAGGTTAAGAGGCAGAAAGGCTTATCCGTTTGGCATATAGGATTCAAAACCAGGCGTGTTGCCAGTAAGCTCAATCAGAGCGGGGGACACAATTTTAAATAAAGTTCATAATGGCATTTTTTAAGTGAGCAGGAAATTTTCTTTCTCTAATCAAAACCTAGATAATTCAAATATCTCTTTCTTTGGTAATATCCTGACATTGTCCACGGATTGGGGACCCCCAGAGGAAAAGATAAGTGATAACGGCTGCCTGTGTCAGCCCGTTCCCAAACTGCCTGTGTCAGCCTGTTCCCAAAAGAAATGATCTGTCCGGCAGACGTCAGTGGGAGTCTGCCTGACAGAGGGGTGTGTGCACAGAAACCAAATTGCAGGATTGGGATCTAAATAAGATTGTGATCTTTGACTTCCAATCTGTGTCATAACTTTTCTCTGTTTATTTCAGTATTTGAGATCTGACAGGGTGCCATCACTCAGATCGCTCAGGATTTTTCTTCCTATGTAATATTACTGGCTTTTTTTTTTTTTCTTTTCAAAGCAGTGCTTTTCACTTTTCAGGAGTTTGGTTATAGAAGACAGTGCTGATGATACCAGTTCTGAAGGAAACTTCACAAACTGGGAGTTCACAGCAATATAAAGAGCAGCTGTGAGTCTAAGAGGGGTTGTGACTGCAGAAATAGTTGTCTTGAGGTTACTTGCATTTCAGAGGAGGCAGTATGGTTTATAAAGCAGATGGCACAGGAAGGATTGCTCAGAGAAAGTTTAGACTTAGTAAAATCTCAAAAATCAGATTAAAAGACAGATGGGATTCTGGATTGGAATGCTAACATGTAGGAGTTTTTTTGGTCTTTTTGTATTTTACTTTCCCAAATTATAACCTTGAAGATGCTGGAGGTTTTTATATAGCTGATAATAAATTTAGCATTAGAAAATGGAGGGAGTTACACTTAAGCAGCTGTTTTCACTGTAACTGGTAGTTTTGGTTTGTGCCCGTTTGAAAAACGAGTAAGATGTGATTGCTGAAAGAAGACAAAGGAATATAACTATCAGAAAAGAGATTTGGACTAGTCTTACTTACTTGGCCATACGCATACAACAACCTTGTTCTCTTAGTGGAATGTAATGCTATATTTGCTGTTTTCCCATTAACCTCATTTTCCCACTTTGCTTTGGGATCCTTGAAGCAGACAGAGTTGCAGCATTTCCCAGATGGCTTGCAGTATTTAACGTTTGCAAGTGGCCCATTCCTACCTGCACTTTTCGACAGAGACACAGTCTTTTTGCCCATCCAGACACAGTATCTTTGCCCATGGTTTATCTCCTGGAAATGAATAGTTGTCATAAGTAGCTCTTGCTTTGGACATGAAACATTCCTGTAGGCAGGGCATGCACTAGTGGTGCAGGCAAATGATTCTGAGTCTACCTGTGCCCGCCTGCATTGTGCTGCGAGCCCACAGGGAACCATAGGCCAGACAGCCCAGGTCTGAAAGCATCACATTCGCACCATGCTGGTCAGGAGCCAGGTGTATTAGACAGGGCTACCGGCTTGGGCATAGCCTGTGCTGAATGTGGCTGGCCTGTCTGGGGAGGTGAGAGAGATCACAGCTGCCCTGGGTGAGTTCATCAGCCTGGGATCTGTCACCTCAGCCATCTCCGCTTTACTCTGTGGTGAGGAAACATCAGCACTGCGCGCCTTTATGTCCCCTTCCTTCCTCTAGGACCTCATTAGCAGCACAGAGCAAAGCTCCTTCAGAACTTAGTAACTGAATATTCCCACTGTAGTAAATAATGGAAAGCACAACAGTATCATAAATCTGTGGAAGAATGAAGCACGCTTCTCTTCAGCAGGTCACATTCTCAGAGTTCATCTAGTGCTTTTGGTTCCCTGCCTCCATCATGTTCCCCACTTACTGCAGATGTCCTTCCTTCTCTGAGTCCGTGTGTCTTTAATTCTGTGTGAGCTCCTTGCTGTGGTAGACTGTCAAACTCAAGAATGATGTATCTGCTTTATCCCCACTGTTTTGCTGAGAGTACCAACCAGAAAGTTTGCCAGATATTTGAAAGACTCTATTCCTTAGCTAATAATGAATCTTCTAAGCAACTTTTTCTAATGAAATACTTATTTTAGTATACCTAATGCTTCAGTCTAAGACTTCCCTATTAATATGAGGTCAGACTGATCCTGGATCAGTTGCTGTCCTTACTCTTCTCTCTTCTTTCCCTTCTTCACTACTCCTATTTTTCAAGAAGTGCCTGAATATCTCCTAACAATTCTGAAATTTACTGTATAGCTTTAAGTTTTCATAGTAGTCTCTTTTTATAGATTGTTCTCATCACTCTCACTGTTTGGGACGAGGTTTTCTTCAACAGTTTCTCTCTAGTTTAAAGCTTGTAATCATTCTGTTGCTGTGGAAATTACTGTGATAATGCAGCTTTAGCGTTCATAAATTCACTGCTACATTGGATAAGAAGAAAAAAGAGCTGTTGCGTGGGAGAAAGCCCTGAATTAAACAAGTTGTATACATTTCACACGTACATCAGGGAAGATAACGCATGAAAAGGAATTTGGGTTGTTCAGACTGCTAGGATTTTCTCTGTCTTCTCAGGAAAAAACAAGTCTAAATATTAAAAAGGAGGAGAAAAAAAGCCTAGTGTCTGATCTAGGGACTGTGGTTTCGAACAGCATTTCCAGTCTGTTGCCTTTCAGGATATCAGTCTTCCATCTTCAGTGGTGGCCTTTGTCTTCTCCGTTTGGAAACAGGATTTTGGAAGCCCTTATCCTTCCTTATCAGAAAGAGAGAATGATGCAGGCAGAAGCCCTTATATAGCTATAGAGTGAAGGATAAAGGAATTTCCTACTGGAGATCCCCATGGCTAGCTCTCTTATTGGGAAGAGAGAGATGGATTTGTGTATATAGGAAAATTTTTCTTTAGCCGTCTCTGTCTCTTGATCAATTTTAGTAGTAGCCTCTATTCTAGAATTTTGGATGTCTATAAGGAATTAAATAGATTTGATACATCTGTTGGTTTTTTTAAATCCTCTTCCTTGATTAGTATTTAATTTTCCAGAGATCCTTGGTTCCTTCTTATTTGTGGTTATTTTAGAAAAGGCTAAACTTTCATGTTACTGAAATTGTTAACCACAATGCTCAGCTTGTCCTGTTCCCTTGCCTTTTTTTTAATGCATGACCCATTACTCTTAACCGCATCTGTTCTTCAGCATTCTTTGCTAGGCAATGCAAAGTGGGAAACATTAACAGCACAGCTATTTGGCTTTGGATCTAAGCGTATTGTTCCTGCGTATTTTGAAAGTAAAAACTTATACTGCTTTTTGCCCTCATGTTTATAAATACATAAATACATATGTGTTCCTCCTTTGATTAATGTGGCTGCCTTTCACATGCACAAGATTTCACAAGTTGCTTGGTGGTCAAGGCAAGGTTTCTAAGGAGGCATTCTGTATGTGCACACCAGAGTGTATGGATGCTGGTTTTCAATATATGTTTTTTTCTTTGACTACTAAATGCAAAACTGGGAACAAGTCCAGAATCTTTAATAGCTAGAATGTATTTCATGCTGATCGCTTCTAAATTGGCATCCTCCGTTGCCAAGTTCTAAAGTGAGGACTGCGATGATGATGAATTTCTCTAATGGGGTTTTTGTTCAGGGCTGCCTGATATTTATATTTACTGTAGGAATCAGACAGAAGGTCTCCGCTTATAAAAGGGCCTGATATCTTTCTGGCTGAAATGCCCTTAGGACAGAGGTGCTGATATTTTTGTATTAGATCCTCACATCCTTGTAAAATTTTGTGTTGTTACAGGATGTTTCTCAGCATACTCAGTTGTGTCATTTCATTATTGAAATTCACAACAGAAATTTTTGTTAAGTTCTTTGTTCTTCTTAGTGTTATGTCTTGCTGGCTCAGGGCTTACTGCAAAATAAGTTCTTGAAATCCTAATGCGCAGTAGTAATATAATAGAACTGTGCCACCAATACTGTTCTGTAGAAATCAATGTATTGTTTTTAAATATATATGAAAAGGAAGTTACACTCTCTTTTCTGGGCAGTACATGAAGAAATGAGTTGCATGTGGAGTGTGAGCATCTTGCTTGTTAGTGGCTGAATTCCCCTGACACAAAAACGGAATTTGCAAAATATTGTCTACAACCTTGGGGAATGCCGTAAGCTGAGGTAGGGGACTTCATGCAAAAACAACAGCATTTCCAAAGATGAGGGTGAGAATGGGAGAAAGGAGAGAGAAGAGAAAAGAGGGAGGTGGGTACTCATTTAGGAGAACAAGGTGACTGTAAATGAAAAAATCCAAGGAGTGGTTTGGTGGAGGCATTGGACCATTGCTGGGTCTTTTCAACACAGCATTGCATTTAAGTCGTAGTTATTGAAGAAAGGCAGCAGCTGCTACTTGAGAGCATGAGGCAGAGGAACTATTGGAGGGACAGAAAAATAATCGTAGATAGAGAGGAATGCCTTCCAGAGGGACTGTCTTGCACAAGCCACTCCACTTTATGTAACAAAAGCCTGGTGACACAATGCATGGTTTAGTTGTAGGAGTGCCTAGGAGTGGACAAATATTGTACATCTGGAAACATTTAAACAAGTAATTAGTTTCTGGAAAAATGGCAAATTACTGGAGGAAAATGTAGTCTATTGTGTTAGCTTCTGACTGCATGTCTGCAAGATGTATGATTCTCCTGACACTCTTAACAATCACTTCTTTGCTTCCGATACTCACCAGTTGTATGTGGTGACAGGTAATACAGCAGTGCCCGGGCTGACAAGCAGGTATCACTGGGGCTGTGGCATTTTTGCCCCTTTGGAAAAAAGGCCAGTGAACAGAGAGGCAGGGGAGGAAGTGTTCCTCTCTTCCTCACTGCTAGCATTCTGCATCCCACCTGGTCGTCCTATGCTTTGAGGGCAAGGACCTGATCCTGTGGAATTTCACCGTCTTGGTTAGACATCACCAGGGAAGTCCTGTGCCAGCTGGAGCAATCTCTCCCACTGGGATTCAAAATCTCTGACTGTAACAGAGCCTGCTCCGTTGCCCACTTTCTTCCTGGGCTTCCATCACAGCAGATTTCCTCTGTTCCTTTGCTACACAAAGACAGAAGTGTTTGGGGGAAGGAGTGAGGGAGTGCAGCCCACATCCAGCCTTTCCTTCTCCCCAC
This sequence comes from Cariama cristata, assembly GCF_000690535.1. NCBI lineage: Eukaryota > Metazoa > Chordata > Aves > Cariamiformes > Cariamidae > Cariama > Cariama cristata. The sequence continues at coordinate 47,885 of NW_009606321.1, read as the reverse complement.
TGCTGGTGGAGAAGGCTGGCTGGAGCAGAGTCACAGCAAGGCAGGGACCTTAGAGAGGTCTGATGCTGTGCTATCCATGGCGAATAACAAGATGTTTGATAGCACACACATTTAGAATTATGATGCCACTGTGAGACTGACCTGTTGCCCATCAAAAGGAGTATTGCCTGCCCCTGGTGATGTGCTGCCTGACTGCGTGTGGGTCATAAGTGGAATGTAGATGCCTCCACAGCTGGAGTTAGCAGTAGGGCAATAATTCAGGACCTGGTCTGGCTTGTGGCAGAATCTGCAGTCTCTCTAAAGAGTGACTGCCCAAAGTGGAGAACTTCAGGCCGGGACAAGAGGTCATACTTGGCACCGAAGTGTCAGAGGTTAGCACTGAGCCTGGTGTCTTTTTGGTCATTGGTGTGCTAGCATGTTCTAACTGCTGCCTCCTGCAGAAGCTTTTCGGACGATAATTGCTGTGGTTGTTTTCATTACAGAAGTAACGCTGAAGGTCCATGTAAGCGATGCCAGCACACATCAACCAGTAACTGAAGCCTTCATTGAGATTTTTACCAACCAGATCTCCATTGCATCTGGAACCTCAGGAGCAGATGGCACTGCCTTCCTCAAGTTTCAGTATAAATTGGGCAATCAGCTGATAGTGACTGCTAGTAAACATGCATATGTGCCAAATTCTGCACCATGGAAACCTGTAAGATTGCCTGGTAAGAGATCTTTATTTTTGTTCTGAGGTAAGATTTTGCATCTAAAGGAAGTTACGGTTTTGTATGATTTGTTTGAATGCTTGCGATCCTGGGTGGGAGAAAGAACATCTGTGTGTTTCAAAAAAAGCAAGGTTTCTTCCTCAGTTAAACCATGGCATCAGGGCTGTGCAGAGATTTGCTCTCCTCCTGGCTGTCCTTGATACAGGGCTATGTCAGTTTTCAAGCAATTGTTGGTGCTCTTACAGCTCCACAGAAAATATAAGTTTATTCCAGATCTTTTTCTTTATGGGAACTATGTTTGTTTCAGCAGCTGTGATGTACTCATCCGTTTCTTTCCCAAGGTGTAGCTACAACTGTTGCACCATAAGCTGTAGCGTACAGAACAAGTCCTGGCCTTCCAGTTCTCAGCCGTGTCTGTAGGACAGTTTTAATCTGCAGTTACGTTATCCAGATGTAAGGATTTTTTCTAACTTAATTAGCATGGTTTGTTTCTTCCTCAGGCAAACAAATACAACAATAATACTTGCATGTTAGACTGCTTCAAAATTTTATGGGAAGTGGGAGACTTTACATTAGTTGTACAGGAGGGGAAACTGAGTCATGAAGACTATTTATGTACTGCTAAATAGAACAGAATGAGAGTGGCTTTCAGACCTTGAGACGTAACATCTAGATGAAGGTCACATCCCTAGTTTTCATCTGCCTTTCCTCTAATCCCCAGCCACAACTACAGCCCAAGTAGTTTGGGAATGGTCCCAGGCTTGTATTCTACCCAAATCTCACCTGAATATCACCTCAGATTTGATAATTAGCCCAGGTCAAAGCCATGCCAGGTTTTAAGTGCACTAATATTTAAATAGTATAAATGATCACAGGGCAGTGTTCAATCCTATGCCTTGGCTCCATTTTATTTATTAATATCGACATAGCCAGAGGGACTGTGTGACTTGCCGCAAGGTCAAGCAGCAAATATATTTTCAGATGGGGAAAGGAACTTGAATCTCTTCAAACACAGAATTATGCTTTAGGCATTTCACCATGCTGTTTACTTATCTGCATTTGCTTGCTTCAGTTAAGATAGACTGACTTCTTCCACATTTCCTCTACTGTATTCTTCCACATTTTCCAGCTACTTAATGGAGCTATAGCAAAGACTAAGCCAGGCTCTTAGATGTATAGTGAAAGAATGAGAAGCAACTGAATGAGTAGCAGCAAGGAGAGTTTCAAATAAATAAAAGGGAACAATTCTTTCAGCAGTAGTCAAAGATTGGAACAAGTTGCCCAGAAAGGTTGTGAAATCTCCATCTTTAAAGATGTTCAAAACTCAACTGGACACCCCCCTGCTTGGTTGAAGCAGGTGACCTCCAGAGGTCCCTTCCAACCATAATTGTTCTGTGCCTCTGTTTAGGAGTTTCCTTGATGTTTTTCAAGATGAAGTGCAGCTTCCTCAGCATACTTCATGTACTTCCTTGAGACACAATCATATATGATTAAAGCATGCCATAACTTTTTATTGCCTGAACCTTTTCTGGCCTTGTGTCTCATCTCTTTCTGACTCATACCCTAGATGTTTTGAATGCGACCTGCTCTCCCATGGCCTGGAGTTTGTTTGGTTAGGTTTTTTGCTTGTTGCTTTTTCTTAAATACTGATTTTGAAGGAAGGGAATCAAACATGGGATTATTGTTTTGGTAAGTCATTGAAGTTTAAAGAGCAGTAATCGTATACGGTTTCCACAAAATCTTTCTTTCCACAGCTGAAATGTGAGCTTAACTTGGAAAATAGATTCCTTTCACCTCTGATCTTTCCCCATTGAAACTGGTAGATAGTTTGCCATTGATTTAATTGGGAGTAGAATCCTTTCTTTTGCTTTCTGTAACTTGAATGTAATCCTGTCTTTGATGAAAGAAACAACAACTTACAACTTGATACACACCATGTAGATTTAATGGAGTTCTTTGAATTACTCATTAAAAGGGACATGACATAAAAGTTCAGACCCAAGATACTTGGGTAGTTATTTTCTGTATTGACTAAGATGCCTATAGTCTTAAAAAACTTCCCGAGAACTGTTTGTATTTAAATACCCTGTATTTAAGTGCCTGTCATGCTTGTAACCCACACAATATAGAAGTTTTGAAAACTATGGAAGTTTTGCTGTTGTTATTTTTAATCTGGGTTGAATGATGGGGAACAGGCAGCATATTTAAATCTCAATTCTGCGATGTGCATTCTGAGCACATGCGTACAGCGGGATCCTCATTTCCCAAAAATGCTTTTCAACTGTGCTAGTGGTTGTCACCCCACAGAGCAGATACACCATTCTGAGCCACAGCAGTGGTTTAAGCTAACGTGCCGTCCTGTGTGCTGTGGTAAATGAACTATGGACACATTTACTTCAAATGTGGAAGTGATAACCACAAGCAGGGAGTAGGTTTAAGAGCTATAGAATGGTAGTGTTTAAAGTGCTGTAACAGGACTTCACTGGAGGGTCGGGGTTCTTCCATCACAATCAATATGCATTAGTTATAATCTTATGCCGAAAAGCTGTGCAGCCACTGGACTCGTGATACTACTGTAATAGCTTTAAAGGAGTAAGCATTGAGTTTTCTGTTCTCATAATTTGGCAGAAATGAACTTTTCTTATATTAACCAAAATAATTACTAGCTCTTTACCACTTAAGCAGGAGGATTATTTATTTACATAATGATAAATGGTAGGAGGAAAAGATTGAGATCTCTTTTTCCATTAACTATTTATCAGCAGAGCCATGACTCCACTTATTAACAGTTCATTAATTTAACATCACTTGAGTTGTTGAAGTGTTCATGATGGAAGATGTGCTCATCTACCTGCTCTTAGCTACGCATCGATTTTTCTTTGTAAATAATTTGGAAGAAAAAAATTTGTGACTGCTAGTCCATATTCAAGAGGACGTTTTTGGAGCAGTGTGTGCAATGAAGAGAGGGAAATTGCTGAGGCAGCACGATTCAGTCTATCTGGTAGGGTCAATCAAAGCAAGCCATAGCATTCACTCTGGTGAAATGTCGTTCTCGGAGCAGAGGATGCTCGTGGTATTTCTGCAAGAGGAGAGCTTATCTGGAAAGCAGTGACTCTGCAGAAGACCTGTGAGTCATCGTAGATGAATGGTTGAAAGTAACCTCCAAATGCAGCATTGCAAGAAAGCAGAATAATCTGATACTTAGCTATAATATAAGGTAAAGACTGAGAAGGTGGAGTATAGTATTTCGGAACTTGTCCTTGGTGCAGCCGCTCAGGGAAATGTGTGTCCAGTTCTGGATCCATGCTTTAAGAAAAATGTTTAAAACTGCAGGGTTATATCAGGAGTGATTAAAAGATTGGAAAATACGGCTTACAAGGAAGGACTTGGAAGTACTTAATTTATTTTGTTCACCAGAGAGAAAGTTCATGGGGCGATATGATCGTAGTCTATCAGTACCCACATAGATTGTATAAAAAGAAGATCAAATGGCTGGAAGTCTAACCTCAATAAATTTTGATGGTTAAAAAAGTACACGGTTTAACGGTCCTCATAATTATTTACTAGAACATTGATGTTGCAGTGTGTTTTTCACCACTGGACACCTTTAAAAGAAAATTGGATAGTTTTTCTACAACATGTTTTCTAGTTTAAGCACAGCTATTGGATCTGAAGCAATAATTAATTCAGGGAAGGCTGTAGTTATACAGGAGTAACACTGGATCATCACAGTCATCCTTCTGGCCTTAAAAATGATGACTTTCTGCCTTTATCTTGCTGAGAAAAGATTGTGCAGAAAAGCCCAAGGGAAGTTTAGAGGTTATATATGCATTATAGTCTGGCATGTGTGGAAGAAGATGTTGGCATGGTTTATTGTATTGAGCTCCCCAGGGTGTCTAAATTATATTAGTTTTCTTCATACAAATTCAGTTATTGGAGTAAAGACAAATAAATTTTGTAATTGTGTGGCCTTAGTGCTACTTACACTAGACTTTCTTCCTTATGTTGAATGATGTGTAGATCTGTTTCACATGCAGAGCGTTGGAAAGAAAATTCTCAGCTGTACTTGCAGTAACATGAGTCTTTTTTTTTTAATGTTCATACATGTTGTTAAGACCATCTTTTAGATGGTCTTTTCTTATCAATGTGTTTCTCCTAGTTTCTTCTCCTTTTTCCTGTGTTTCTCCCAAACACTAAAATTTCTGATCTTTATAAAGAGAATATATTTCTTAAAACAGGAATAGTGTACAGTCTCCCTGTTTGTAGCTAACATCTATGTGATCTCTTGTATTAAGTAATACATATTAACTTAGAGGAAATTTATGAAGCTCCAGAAAATCACAAGAGCTTGCACTGTTCTTTTATTAATGGGTTCTGGAAATGTCTTCCTCAGCTTGTGGTCACTTCAGAACGGGATGAGTACTTTCCAGGTGCAAATGTGGGATGCTGCCCAGTTACCAAAAATTACTAGTCTGCATTAATCTCCTCTGCTCCTTCTATCTTTGAAAGCCATGCATGGACTGCAGGCAGGTCTACTTCTTACTATTTTCATGGGTGCCAGGAGTCAGGTGTGCTTGGTGGCTAATTCCATACATATTTGTGGTCTTCGGGGTCTGAAGAACTTGGCATAAGATTATATTGTGTTCTTCACTCTCCAAAGATGTGTGTGCATACGGACGCAGCCCTCTGTATGGAAGGTCAGTACCCAGTGGCAAAGGAGGGCCTCGCAGGCAGTTTTCTTGCAGCAAATATCATTTATCAGTTCCCTTTTGCACCACTGATAGAGACAGTAGTTCTGCTATATATAGCACTTCCTGTAGTGTAGGTGGTGACTCAGTAAGGACATGATGTATTTTAAAGTAAATTATTCTGTATGACTTTTTATGTAAGCATCTCAAAGTATTTAAAAGTTAAGTTTTATTAAAATCTTCCTGAGGTAAGAAGTGCAGCCTTTTCATAGAAAAATAATTCAGTCAGACTGAGTTAGTGCCTCACTCCTCTTTATGGAATGACAAGTCTTACTGTGGAGCTGGAAATTATAAGCTGAAACTCTGCTTTACACTGCACTCTTCTGTACTTTGAGCTACTACGCATGATTTGCAGGAGTCAAAGTGTAGAACATGTTGTTTAGTTCAATGATAATTACCCTGGCAATTTAATTATTTGTTTTAGAAAATGCACGTGGTTTCTGTCACGCGTACAATATGATTTTAATAGTTTGAGTGGCCTGCTTCTGCAAAAATGTAGAAGAAACTAAGTGCTGTTGTTGTCAGGCTATGTTTACAAGAATTTAAATATATCCCACTTAAACTACTTCTCTCCCACAGTGTTCTCTTCACTGAGTCTTGGCCTTCTTCCTGAACGCTCAGCTACTCTAATGGTCTACGACGATGTAGTCCAGATAGTCTCAGGATTTCAAGGTATGCTGGTTTTTGGAAGTCAGAACTGAAATCTGAGTGACGCTAAACAAAAAACCTGACAGCTCGATACTTTCGGAACTCTGTCCCATGGGTGAGACTGGTATTTCGTGAGGAGTTCTGAGATGTCCAAGGAATGCTCCTCTGTGGGATGGTTTTACCAAATTGATTAATAGCTAAATTCATCCCTAACTGCTGTGACTAGGAAATTCAAGTTACTTGGTAATAAACAAGTTTGGACTTCAGTGTGCCATTTGAGAGCTAGAGATTAAATTTATTTTGCTCTGTCTTGGATGTTTTTTCATCTGCCCTCATTTAAGCATCCTTGCAGTAAACATTTTCTGATGTTCTTATTGTCTAAAGATTTTCTCCGTTTTTATTTTGTTTCTTGCTTCCTGCTGTGAATGCCTTAGAAATTTAGGGCATAGAAAAATTGAAAATTTCTCATATCTGCATTACTGCATACCCTATATAAACCTGCTTTTCTTAAGTACTTCCCATGGACTTCTTACCACACTGCCTGCAAACACACATACTACAGGATGAAACCCACTTCATTAGAAGGATAAAGTTCGAATCACATTTTCCTAAGACCAAACACAGAAGTTAAAGCAACTGTAGTATCAGATGAACAGGTGAACACTGTGTTTTCTGACTTGCACGGTAAAGAATAAAATGTTCATCTGACTGAGGGATCCGACCTAATGTAGCCCAATTGATCTGATAGCTGAGGTAAGTCTGTTAAATAAAGAACAGAAGTTTTTACAGATACATCAATGAGCTAAAACAAGGGGACATCCTTCCTGTGAGCACTCTTATTGTGCATAAATTGTGTCTTATTCATGTGTATTATGATTAGCATAATTTTAAACTCTACTAGATAGTTAATAAACAGGGGAATACTACCTTCAATAGTATTCCAAGACAACCTTGTTTTATCAGAGGGAATATAATACAATTATGCCTTCCTGACATTTTTTTTATGGTTAGAAACCATCCAGACACAATAGGCTTTTCATTAATGATAGCACTAGATATGACTGGAACTGGAAAAGCACTAAGCAAATTAGGTAGCTGATGGAATGCTCAGAAGGAGCTGGAGAACAGCACAGCTGCCGTATGTATATTCTGCAGTTTGAGAGCTGACATGGTCTAATGGGGTAAAGTAGATGGATGATGAACTATATTAAACCACAAGGGATTCCATTAGACAAAACATGAAATGTTGATTACCAACAGTACTCTACCAGTATGGTGTATTAAATACTCTTATACAAATGTGCTAATATTATACAGTTAGCTTAAAAAGAACAATCTTTTTTGTGTTTACAACTTACTTTCTTCAAAAAAACAGGGAATGTTATAGGGCTAGAGGGACATTTAACAGTCAAGTGGCACTCATAAATATTTTCCGCATAATCTTGCTCCCTTCAGTGAATTGATCTAGGGTCAATTAAATTATATTAAATTAAATCAAATATATTTAAATTAGACTAATATAACTGATTCTCCTAGTATAGGAGAGAAAGAGGATGAAAGAAGAAAGTAGTACCCAGAGTATTCTCAGGGTTGGGATTTGAACTCTCGGTCTTGCCCAGGAAAAACTATTTTATGGGACCAGCCCACACTCCTTTTCTTGGGAATTCTCTTGTGATGAAATCCAAACGAAAGACAGCCCAGACATTGTACTAGCATTTGAATGGAGCCTCTCTAGTCTCGATCCAAAATCCGTGTGACCTAGTTTTTCTCTGTTACTTCTCCAGTTTATTTCTCAGTAACTTCATGGTGCTTCAAAAGAGCTGATCAGGAGTTACCTTTGTGCAAAAATGAGAGCAAAACAGAACTCGTTATATCAGGAACAGTCTGAGAACACTGGTGTTTGAAGCACCAAAGGGAAAGAAAGGCCTGTCTAGTACAATAAGTTACTAGTTGCTTTCAAATAATTAAGCAAGCAATTTAGTATGCAATTGAGAAGTTTGAGTTGATGCAGCCAGCTTCATTTTCATGATGGTATTACGATCCGCTGCTGTGCTCTGTCCGTAATTGCGAGGGATGGAGCTTGCCAGCCCCTCAGTCGTTGAAGTTATTTAATACTGGCCCAGTGACAAGCTGAACTTCAGCATTCAGTGAATGGGAACTGTATGGGTACCCTCTATCTGCCTCTGACATTTGAGCAATCAGAGCATGAATTGACAATACTTCAGATGTTACCTCACATAGATTGAAGCTCAAATGCCGGTGTGGTGCCGTGTGTCATGCATCCAGTATGACAAGAAGTGCCTTACAGGCACTGCTTGAGATGGTTACATCTTCAGGTGTGCACTGGCAAACTGGATCTGACAGCATTTGAATCATGGCCAGCGTGTTGACAAGATGATGTTTAAAGAAGATAAGATCAGTGGTCAACAGTCCTTTACCTCATGGCACTCACCAAATGGAGAGAGCTCACTTGCCAATTTTATACTTGAATTTGTTTGGGTTTTATAAGTCAAAACTAAATATCATCAGTAATAGAAGCAATAATAATAATCCACTCCCAGTGATAAGTGTTGACTTGTTGAAGAATACTCAAAGAATCCAGTCAGCACAAGTCTTTCTCTCCGTTTTACCACTTCCAATTCCCTCAATAAGTCTATTCCCAGAAGTATGCCCCCAAATCCTCTGTGGCCTCTGCTAAAGGAGTACATTGGATTATCTTCTAGCAAGGTGGTGAGAGAAAGCAAACACCTTGGTAGCTGCTTCCCTCACAAACCTTTTGCTGGTAGCTGCCCATCTTCTGCCCCTTTGAAGTCTCTTGTTGGGTCTGGGGAGACCCAGTGATGAGCTGAGTGGAGAGTCAGAGTGGCAGGTTTTGGGTGAATATCGATATCAAGGGGTCTGTTTGTTCATCTAGGGTATGAATTAACTACTTGGCACTCGTTTATTGTATGCGTATGCACTATCTTCTGAGGAAGCTGGTTTTTTTCACCTTAAAACTTGCATCCGAGTTGGTTGCTGTACAGGTTTCCTGCCAGGTTTGGGGCTCAGCCATAGGAATGCTTTGCGTTGCCTGTCAGATTCAAGAAACTGAGGTTGGGTTTCTGAGTCCTCCCTATCTACTTAAAATTTAGCGGTTCATGGCTCTCCCACTGCTACAAGACAACCTTTTTTTTTTTATAGAAAACCCTAGACCTTCTACATAAACTACTGTGTTACAGACTCAACAAGAGTTACTTTGGTTTTAATTCTTAATTAGTTTGGCTCTTCAGAGATATAATACTGTTTTTTGGCAACTTGAATAATTCATCTTAACCAGAGATTTAGACAGCAGAAAATCCTACAATTTTACATGGAACTGTGACTGATAATGCTAATGCCGGTTTCTTTGTGGTTTTTTTTTTTTCCTGCTTTGTTACTGTGGATACTAATCCTTGCGGGCCGTAGGATCCGGCTCAGCAGGGCAGTCAGAGGTTCCTGAGTGCTTGAGCATATCTGTCCCTGAGGTACAGCAAACCACTATGGTATTGCAGAGCGCTCAGGAGATAAGTCTTTCCTGAGTTCATTGCAGTCTATTTATTTAGTTTTTTAAGTTGCTTTCCATTTAAGCCTAGAAGTTGGGTAAAAGAGATTTCTTCGCATTTCACGCGGGTGTGGTTTAATGACTATCTTAAACGCTTAAGGATACTGCCAGTATTGAGAGCCAGTTGTAAATACTTAAATGCTTCAGAAATTAAAAAAGAAAAGTGGTTTTATGGCTTTTTCTTGCAGAATTACCAAAGAAACGACAGCTAAACAATGATCAGCTCTTTGGAGATACTAGCCCGCCTACATAGCAATTTTTGTTGGCCAGTACAAAGTTTGTTCTATGGAATTTTATGTTTTCTCATAGCTAGAGCTCCTGCTAGAAAATAATGCAAGAAAAGATTCTTTTAACTCCCGGTTAATGACATTGGCAGTTATAAAGCTTAGGAGTTGTGAGTCAAGCTCTTTAATCTTTCTCATGGTGAAGTTACATGTAACCTAAAAGTACTGCCAGAGACTAATAGGGGCAAAGAAGCAAAATTGTTTTGAGTTGACAGCTTTGAACCGCATAGTCAAATGTGAATTAAGAGAAAAACTGCTTGCTTCTTGATCTTGTGCTGTATTCTGTGAGTATTCAGAATGAGCTCTGGAGAATACAATAGCTTTTGATTTAAAAATTAATTTTCATGTTGCACACACAAACTTGCAGATGGAGTCTTGCTGTGTGTTGCTAAACAGTATTACTGGTGAGCATCCATTGAAAAAGACTGTTGACTTTATAACCTAGGATTTAAATGAGACATGAAATGCCATAGTACATGAAACAGTCTTAAATCATGTTGCAGCAAAGGTCCTTCAATTAACACCTGGTAATCTTGAAAAAACACTGAAACTGTACAAGACAGAGGGAAGGAGAGAAATCTTACATGCTAAGTAGTCTGTTTCTGTTTTGGTGTGTTCTTTTAATGGGAAAATATGGAAACTCTTTTCACCCAAGCTTTGTCAAGTGAATCTTTTTATCCAGTGAGTTGAATAAAAAGTGACTGTTATCTCAGTACTAGAGATAGTTAACGTCACCAAAGCTCTATAAAAATTAAATACAGAAATTACACAAGTTAATTGGGACTACAGATAGAATTGTCTCTTAGAAAATCGCTTTAAAGGTATAAACTACATTTATCTTGCTATTTCAGGAGAAACAAAATTTAAACAAATATGGTGAACTAGATGCTTTTCTAAGCTTTCACATGCCCTGCCTCTGAACTTGGCTTTACTTTCATTTGTATTCATTAAAAGAAGCATGTAATGAAATTGGAGGTGAGTCAGGGAAATAACATAGTCATAAAAGCTTCTGATATTAGGTGCCTTCACAATTTTGCTCTGTAATACTTGTGGAAAAGTAATGGCAACTGCAAAATAAATGTAAAAATACTGTTTGTCCTGCCTTCTGATGTCTCTGTCCTTCTCAAGCTATTGCAATTTATAATGAAAAAAACCTGTAAATGTGCTTCCATAAATATGAACACCTAAATAGTCTGCCCACCTTGAATATACAGTCACTTTTAATTTTTTTTTAGGTGCACGGACTCAGCCACAGGTTCACTTTCAGAGAAGATCTGTGAAATTACCAGAGAACACTAGCTACAGTGATTTGACAGCATATCTGACCGCAGCCAGTTCACCCTGGGAAGTGGACAGCTTTCCTTATTTGCAGGGACTAGATGGAAATGGAACAGGTAACCCACTACTTTGTTTTTGCTCTGATTTCATATTGGTCCAGGGATTGACTTTTGACCATATCATTTTTTCCATTCCCACAAACATTCTTTAAAATTTGGATGATGTGATAGGTTCAACTGCCCTGCCAAAATGCTCTTCCAGACCAGAGAGCAAGGTCTGCTATCCCTTAAATGAGGCCACTGAATAGCAAAGATGAAGACTCCTTGGCCTTGGGAGATTGTTACACTTGTAGTTTAGAGCTAAATTTCCAAATGTGTTGCACGTGCACGTACAGGAATGGAGATTAACATGAAGGGACAAAAGATAATTTAACTGAGGATGCCATAGAATTCTTGTTCAATTTTTTTCTAAAAATAAATAAAATGCCTGTATATCAAGGATTAAATACTCTGTTGTTTCAGCTAAGAGTTGTTTTGATGGCTTTATTAATAATTTTGAGTCTAGCTTCAGCCAAAAATGTGCAAATTGATCTATCATCAAAGGAAAAACAATGAAAATTTATAGTAGAAACACAAACACTGTTAAATTCAAAGCTGTAATACATTTTTATGACTGCAACTTGCCCGTTACTCTTCTTCCACTTCTCATTTAGTCTTGATTGAAACAATTGATGTTGTGTGGGCTAGAGAAAAATAGAAGAATCGGGCACAGAAGTCTTCAAATTCTTAAAATGCTGGTGTGAAAAGGAGAATAATGTTTCCTTGGTGTCTGTATTGGGTTAGAAAGCAAGCAGTGGACTTGCAGTGCAGCAAGAGAGATTCAGACAAGTAATTAGGAAAACCTTGCTATGGTGAGGATAGTTTAAGCTGTAGAATCAATTGCTTGAGGGTGTTGGATAGAGTTAGACAATCACCTGTGAAGATGGCAGAGGCTAAATAACCCCTTGAGGTCCCTCCCTGCTGTTTCTCAGAATGCATTTACTTGTGATGTGTTGATCTAGGCAACTTTGAATGCTAGGCCACATGTGTAAACGGCATGTACTGAACTTGCTAGCTTTTCCCGTTTAAAAAAAAAAAAAAAAAGGCAAAATAAACTTCCCCTTCCCTTTGTACAAATCTGAATATCTCCTTTTCTATTACAATTAGAAACATGTCTGCTACCTTCCTCCAATCTTTCTATCTGCTCCAGTGAGTACATCTCATCCTATCTCATTCTATATCTCTGTCATTTCCCTGTTCTCATCTTCAACCTTCAGTTTTCTCTGGCTCTTCATACTCAGACATGATCAAATATCTCTTTATCTTTTTTTAAATGAAGGAATGCACTTGATCTCACTCATCTGTCTACTTCCTCATCTCCTTTCTTTTTATCTCTAAACCCACTGAATAAACTGTTGACAATGTGTGTGGGATTCCTCTCTCCCAAATCTTTCCTTAGTACTCTGCAACTCAGCTTCCCACCCTTGCATTTATGTAGTGAAAACAGGTCTTGCCACGATTTCAGATGATCACCTCTCATGGGAACTACACAGCCAGGACATAATCTTTCTCCTGTTTTACCTCCTAGCCTCCTACAAAACAGATGAATGCACCTTTGATTTCTTAGTCTTCTGTATGCTTGCATGACGGGAACTTTTCTACTTTGAGTATGGACGCCCTGGATTTGACTTTTATTAGCCTTCAAGTAAAAGTATGTGACAAAAGATCAAAATTACTGGCAAAGAAATGGGGTTTAAGAGACTGAGAAGAGCCTTGTTTTCTGACTACTGTAGTAGGTATAATAGTGACTACAGATACAATATATTTTTATATGCACTATATTATAGATGAAATAACCTCTGTTATTAGAAGAAGTTTCTCCAGCTGTGGAAACATGAAACTTTAAAATCCTAAACTTGGATTGACTTCCTTTTTTTCATCTCCAAGTGACTTGTTGAAGATTTCACCTGAAAAACTTCTGAAGGAATAGAAAATGAGATCACCACCTGCTGGGGATTTTTTAATCCTTCTGTTCGCAAGATAAAAAGAAAAATATATACAAATTTTAGAATTCTAAAAAAACTTAGCATTAATTTGCATGGGAAATTTTGGAGTGTTCCTGAACACTGCCCCTTCTCCCCTCTCTCCCACCTCTCTTCTCCCCCAATTACTCCTCTGTTCTTTCACAGTTTATTCAGATGTCCGTAGAGTTTTGAAGAGGTCCTCTCATTTGTTTCAATCAGCTCAGTTCTCTGGCTGGTATTTGTCCAGAGTGACTTTACGGTTGTTTTAACTAAAACCTATTCTCTATGAGTTCAACAGTTTTCACAAAATCCCAGCTGGGTGTTGAAGTAGTAATATGGAGCCGTGAAAATTCATTGCACGAATCAGCATGTTCCAAACATAAAAATGCAAGGAATTTAGCTGCAAATAGTGACAAGTCTATATTGTGTTAGCTTATTGTTTGTATTAATCACCAGCTAGAGAGCAGCAGGATCATTTCACAAAATCTTGTCCTTTTAACCAGACTAAACAAAACTTACCATCATCTGCAGTAACGGACTAAGCTGGCTAATAACTATTACTCTTCTGGTTTTATAGGCTGTTTGTTTCTTTATAAAAGAGTCAAATCTAAGTCACAGTGGATTTTCCTCTGATTATTTCTAGAGCTCTTTACAGGTCACGACATGTCAAAAATGACAAGAAATAAATGAAAGCTGTCATTTATTGAAGTCCATTCCCATTTAATCGGTGCATGTGCTTATCAGTTTTATAGCATGTGAGAGTTTCATAAGCATTGATTTTAATTTACCTTCACAACAGAAAAGAGAAAAGTTTATCTTTTTAATGAGCAATTTCATACTGTGCGAGGTGGCAAACTGAAGGATTATTTTTTCTTGCCGGATGTCAGTGAATTTCAGAAATTTCTTCCTCTTCTAATGTAACTTGTTCAGCCCAGTACTGAGCAAAGTGTCAGTGCACCTTAAGTAAAAAAGATGCAAACAGTGTTTCACCATCAAAATGCTTTTTCTGGGGCTGAAAACTCATTTTTACAGATATTAGGCATATATACTTTATCAAGACAGTAATGAAAGAAAAATTCAAAACTTTCAATATCTAAAGATAAGTAAAATATAAAACATAATTTAATCTTAGAAACATTTACATTAATATCTAAAATCTGAAGTTATACCTTTTGTCATTAGAAATGTGTATATACCAGAATGTGATCAGATTATGATACTTCACAACAGGAATTAATTTCTCTGATACCAGCCTGAGAAACTTAGTGGCCCAAGTCCAGTGACCTGGGGACAAGCATCAGTCTGACAGAAGTTGTAGGCGCATGGCAGAGGGAGTGGATTGAACGATCAGGAATAAGGGAACAACTTTTTCCCCACCAATTCCCTCCTCTATCTCTCTGTTTTATATCCTAAGGCTGTAAGGGGACGATACTGTGCACCACTGGAGCCTACAATGTACAAATGCTTGGGTGGCTGGCAACCTTCCCCTATGCCCTAGCTGAATTTCCAGACCTTATTGTTCCGGGTTTTTTTCCGTCAGTTAGCTCTGTGGCTGTCTTCTATGGCCATCTTCAGAATGCCTGTTTTCTCAGCACTTTAATCCCTCTGGAAGGTATGGTTCTGCCCAGCCGTTCACAGTAGATGAAAGCAGCACGTATGCCCCTCGCTGTCAGCTATGCAACAGTGACACTTGCCTTGAAAATGTGCGTCAGAGTAGATGCTATAGTAAATGAGCCACATGCAAAGTTATTTCTGGTTATTTTCCATGGCTTCAGTTTGGCACCTCTTGCAAAATCCAAGAAATTGTGTCTCCTTTTTTTTTTTTTCTTCTCTTCCGCTCTCCTTCCCTTTGCCACTTTGCCCCCCCTCCCCCCTGCCCCCTTTCCTGGTGATGTCTTACCTTTGGTGAGATGTTACTCACGGACATCTAATTTAATAAAGACCATTCCTTGAGACTGGCTCACTGTTAAGAGAAATCTTAATGGTCTTGATGCTTTCCCACCTTTCCTTTGAATGTACTCATCCCAATGAACACTGTCGCTGAGATACTGCGTGTGCCTGAGGACCCCTTGACGTGCCTTCGTGTCGCAGGTGGCCCACCACTGTTGGGTGCGAATGTGCTTTTACAGGCAGCTCACAGTGATGTAAAGGCACCAGGATTATAGGAGGAGCAGCACCCACTCTCTGCCAGCCAGGCCCCCCCCATCTTCTCCTGGGTGAGCAGCCGCACAGCCCCAGAGCCCGCAGGAGGGAGGCAGCAGGGCTGCTGCTCTTAGCAGCAGTGTGGACCCGGGTGGCTCAAGCCCCTTGCAAAACTGGAAGCTCCGTCTCTTCTGATTTAAACTACTGCTGCTATTGCTTTGAGCTCCAGGTCTCATTGGTTTTAAACCTCAAGCTTTTTTCCCCCTGAATACATTTATATATATCTGTGGTATTTTTCCCTGTCATTGATTCATTTGGTTAAATGGTTGAAGGGTTATAACGCTTTTTTAAATCGTGTTGTCATGAAGTAATGTCCACTGGCATGCAGTTTAAACATAAAGAATAATTATTATCTTACGTAGATAAGAAAATAACACTGTGTATCCTAATAATCCATTTAGCTTGGTTTATTTCAGTGAAGGGCCAAAGGAAGTATGTCCTGGCACCCTTAAACATATGACCGAACATCCTTGCAGTGTCACTGCATGTTTGGGTGTTAGTTATAACATGGGCATGTGAGGCTATAGCAAAGGCTTGTGAGTTGGGATTTTTTTGCCATGATTATGGCTGATACTCGTACATATTTATTTAAGATGCATTAAGATGAGAAAATATATGCAGGAGACTTTTGCATTGTGGTTTTCTTGTCTTCAGAATTTTCCAAAATTAAGTGAAAAATACAGAAGCGTATATGTATGTCTTGTGAATTTTATAAGGCAGGGAGGATTACTACTACCGTCCCTTGAGAAATACGTTGGTGCAGTACTGCAGTGTTCAACCACATGGGTATATCATAAATTCTGTAGTCACAATGTTCGTTCATTCTCTCAGTAGGAAACAGCACTAGGTATGACCTCACCCCTGTTACTGCAGTCAGTGTTCATCTCCTCAACAGCGATGGGACTCCAATCCCCGTGAATGGCCCCATCTATGTAACAGTGCCTCTGCCAACAAACAGCAACTTGAAGCACAATGCACACGTTCCAGCGTGGAGGTTTGACCAAAAATTTGGTAGGTAGCATCTCATTGTGATTCCCTACATGGCTTCATTTGTCTGAAACTAATGTCTCACTACATTTAGTATGTTAATATAGTAAGGTTTTCACTGGAGTGTATAGAAATCTGTTTTCTGTCTAAAATGCGAGAAAACTGAGTTTTATTCGTCAAGTAATAGATAGTATTTATGCAAATATACTTGAGTAGCATCGTGTGCCACTTCTAGACAAAATTTTTTTGGAATGTACCATTTTACAGTTACTAAATATTCTGTGTAGAAACTATCTTGAGAGAATTTGATTTCACCCACATAAGAAGCAGAGGGACGTAGTCACTAAGGCATTGAATTGGAAGTCTGGAGAAATGGAAACTAGCCTTATCTTGGCCGGCAGCTGGCTACCTGACCTTTGGTCTGTCTCTTGTCTCTAGCTCCGTTTCCTGCCTGTCAGATAGGCAGCATAATACTGACTTCTTTTGTAAATCACTTTTGAGACTGACTAACACTATCAAGAAGGAAAGTACATGTAAATGATTTAGGGGAAAAAAAAAAAAAAAAGAAAGCAGCAAGCAAAATTCATTTTGAAAGGACAGAATGTCCAATATAAGCTGCAAAATGCACTCAGTTTTTTACATTGCAGGATAACGTTTGCTATTGTGAACAGCCTGGGTTAGGCTCTCTATTTTTGTTTTGGTTTGTTTTTTCATTGCTAGCTGGTATACTGCACTGGCCTTCTTTACACCCTCAAAGTGTAGAGGATGAAGGGGTGCATAAGACTTGTCCTGGTGATTCCCCTTCACTTATTGCACTGTGCCTTCTGAAGTATGTACCAGATGCTTGTTAAGAAAAAGAAGTGAAAAGAAGAAGAATGGAAAGTGAGAAAGGTAGATGCTGTGAGGAAGAGAGGAAGAAAAAGGAGACAGGAATATGGATCTGTATAGACAATTGGTGGGGTTTTGTCCCTGCAAGGCAAGTGTTTTGAGCCAGTTTATGATCACATCCAGACGTAGAGCAAGAAGCATGAGACCAGCGTGTTGGAGGAGAGGGGAAGAGAGAGGTGAAGGGGGAAATAACATTTTTACTTCCTTCCTGCCTCTGTTTGCTGAAAAAGGTGATGTATGTTCAAACAGCATGCCTATAAATCTTTTGTCAGAAGTTGGCTGTATTAGAGAGTAAAGCAGTAGGATTTAATGAAGAATAAATGTGAATGTGATATAAAATTGAATAGTAGAAAAAGAGTGCAATGAATGGATTTGGGGTTTCCCTTAACTGTGGAAACAGCACTTTTCTTGTGGTGCCCTGGCAGTAAGTTTCTCTACATTCTTCCTGAAACTAGTTTTGATTTGTGATTCTAGAAACTATTTTGTTTTCGCTTGTTCAAAAAAGGATGGGGAAGACTGACTCACATTTACTTTCTCCACAAGAAGCAGTCCATCCCCAATCCTTCCTCTCAGCTGTGTTACAGCTGCAGCCTACCTTATTGCTGGTTACTCACTGCTAGTAAAATAGTTCTGATTTTGATTATGGAGCTTTCTCATTTATAACCAAAATTCCATGCCCCTGTGGTGGGGCTACAAAAACTCTCGTAGTATGGAATATGGTTTTTACTGTTGTGTATAAAGAGCTAGTTACCCTATTGTGTGCAGTATATATTAGTATAGATCAATACAGGTTAGTTAATTAGTGTGGCAGGCTTGAGGCTCCCAGTCTTGAGACAAGCCCAACCTTGTTCAATTCATGACAAACTGCTGGAGCACTTGTGTTATTGGGAGGGGAAGGCATGAGGACCACTAAACAAAATGCATCTTTGTCAGGCCACTTAGCTTCACAAAGCCATGGAGAGGAAGGCATTGAAGATGTTATGCTTAGGCTCCAGCTTACACTTCAGCTTAAGTAAGCATCTTTCTGTGCAATCAAAGATGTCGAACAAAGGTGCATTTAAGCCCTGACTGCACCATGCCAGTTCTAGCAGAATTTTGGCCACATCCCAACCAATTTAAATTAAAATAGCCTAATTTAATAAGTAGAGCAGCCGCTCTTATCTCCTGTGTGGGCTACATTAGCACCCTGAGGAGTGTCAAACTAGCCATATGTAGCTTGAACATGGTGGTACTCTGTCATACCCCATCCCTTGGATTGTGAAAGGAGGAGAATGGATGGTCACTGGGATGGCTCCATGCTGGAGAAACCCTTAACTGGCAAATAAGTTGTTGTAACCCATTTGCACTGCCAGATCTGTGCCTTGTCAGGATAGGACCTCTAACCTCATTATTCTGATTTTGTCTTTCATATCAGGGGCTGCTTTTTTCAGTGCTAGTTATGTTGTGGTCTCTCCTTAATAGATTTTCAGTGGCTTAAATTTTCACACTTGTATCTGAAAATTGAGTAAATGCCAGAGATGGAAAACTATGACTGTATTACTAGGCAATAATGCAGCGCTTCTCTTTAGTGTATTAGCAGTACAGTGGGTGTTTGTTCGTGCAAGCCATTGTTTTTGTTTAGAATCCATGTGGTTGTCATCATTACTGCATGAAGTAAAATTTCTGCTCTAAAAAACAGAAGTACTTTTCACTTTTACAGGAGGGAGTAGAGAAGGGACAGAAATACTACCAATATATTTTGATGCTTAGAATTTCATACATTTTGCCGAGCTCATGATGTACTAATATAAGCCTAGTAGCATCTGATTGGAAGTGCAGAGATTTTCATAGTTTCTACAGAAATTAAACATATTTGCAGGTTACAGCGGCCAAAAATAATTAATGACCTTTTAGGATGTTTACCATAAACAATCTGTATTTTCATGACCACAGTTTCTGTCCTTGAGAGAGAACTGGGGAGAGAAGTGGGAGAAGCAGCATAGTCTACTTAAGGCTGAGGGTGGCTCCATTGACATCGATGAAACATCCGGCCAGAAAAAGCAGGCTAACATCAAAATAAGACAACCTGCTGCATCTATTTTATACTGTAAAATGAGATTTTCATTACAAAACAAATTTAATGCCTTGCATGCACAGCAAGCAAATTAAAGCAGTAATACCTTTTTGAATAATTGACAAAATCAAGAGCAACTATCTATGCCCTGGAGAAGTTTTAGGGTAAACAAATACATCCAGCCTTGTTCTTGTGTTGATGATGCACTCCACCAACTTTCTCTGCAGCATTTCTTAGTGTTGGTAATAACAAGCACAGATTCATTGGTGTTATGGAGACATATATGCTAAAACACAACTTAATAATTCCATGCTGTTGACATACCCATATGTCTTGTGTTTCACACTACAGTGGGAGCATGGTTTTATTTCACAGTACAGACTTAAAAGTTTGACCATAAAGAGATATAGATTCTGATTTTTATAATCAGGTTTGCTCAGTGGATTTTGCTGGGTTTTTGGCTTTTTTTTTTCCCCCAAGCACTGTCTTGTTTTTCTCAAAATCTGAAGGGGCTGAAAACCTTTTTTTTTTTTTTTTTTTTCTTCTTTATCTGTAAACAGATGGTTGGGATCATGACTTCCTCCGTGAGTATTTTGCCTTGATGTCAGTAGGATTTATAGCAATATAATTAATCTGCCTATTCTTGGACACCAACTTTCTGTCCAAGACTTCTTTCTAGCCTTGACCTCCTCAGTCAGAAATGAATGCTACAGATCCCAGTAGAAATGAAACTTTGTACCTCCTGTATCATTTCCAGCTCCCGCCAGCTGAACTGAATAACACAGCACTTGCTCAGCTGTATTCTCCTCAGCCCCCATTTAAATGGTTTGTGCTTTATGTTTGGTGTCTGTTTTTCATTGGATTCAGTGAGCAAAACTGTAAGACCAGCATTCTCCATTTTAAGTCCTCAGTTTCATCCCATGTAGTATGGAGGCACCTGCACCTAGACCTCTAGATCCACACTTAGAGCCGTATGAAGGACTTTAAAATATTACCAAATATTCCGAAGTGCATAATATGGAAATGGGATTTATTCTTCAGTGACAATATCAATGCATCTGCTAGTTTATTCATCCCACCAAACAACAGGAAAATATTTTTTACACTGTTTTGAACCTTGTGTGGCAAAGGACTCTGGAGTGAAGGAGTTAAACCTCCATCCTTTTGCTCCTCCTTCTTAAAATGGGTTATTTCTTGTACACTACCTGTAAATGAAGTTCAGAGTACTGTTTCTCTGTTCCTCCTCCTCCCTGGACACTTGGTGTACATCTTTGATGTGACCTTGCTGTCTTTAAATTACTAGCTTCTTCACAGAGGAGGATGTTTCCCCAGTGCCTGAAATCTCAACCATGTATTAATGTAAAATGATAGCAGAATATGGAGAAGAGATCTTGGGGAACTCTTTTTGTAGCTTTATAAAACACAATACTTTATGTACTCTGCTGTGCTTGGTCAGTGCTTTCTGACTGCATTTAATGCCATAATAGATTTCTAAATACATTTGAAAGTCTGGTACTTACTTTTTCTGGGTCATGTCCTGCCTTCAGTAGTAAAATTTCCATTGATTTTTGTAATGTCAGAATTTCGTGATGTTCCTTGACCAGCAAAATGAAGGTAATGTTTTCTGTGCTCAAAAGAAGTTGTGAGGATATACTTATATATAAAACAGTATTGGTGCATATATAAACTTGACTGCAATATAGTTTTGCTTATTTCGTGGAGGTGAAATGATGCTTGTTTTTTCTTCATTGTGTTTGGAGGGAGAGAGTGACAGCTACAGTCAGGCAGAAAATGTAAGCAGGTTACTGTACATCTACCTGTCTAGTTCACTGCACATTATTTGTAAATAAGATGATTTGTAAAAGTCTCTGATTTAAGCTTGCCATGTGGTAGCAAGGATAATCCACCCAAAGAAAAGATTGACTTGTATTTTCATAGTTTAAAAATAAAACTTATGCCTTTTTGTTGTGAATTAACTTCTGATTGCCACCACATTCATACATGACAGGCAGACAATAATCATTTAACAAGAAGTTTTTCAGTCTGTTGCTTGATCTGACACTGGGTATGAGTACATGCCTCTGAACTTGGATGGATGGCCTGCCTTTGGACTACACACAACAGCACACGTAGCCTGGGACTTCATGCACTTATCCAAGGGTTTCATTGGGTTTTCTACACATAAGAAATGGACATATTCAGGAAAACAGAGTCCCTGCCCCCAAAAGTTTAAATTGAATATAATCAGATCCAGAACATTTGGTTCTAGATCAGATGCACTGGCAATATGGAGATTTATTTGCAAATTGTTAGGAGAAAACCAAGCCTCCACAAAGTTCATAATTACACTATTTCTGTAGTTTACAAGTTCCTTGACAATTTGATTTTGACTTCCTTTTTTTATCTCAGCTGTGAAGGTTAAATTATTCTTAAAGAGTAAATACACTGAGGAATACAGATTTTTAATAACTGCTCTCAAAGAATTGCATATTTTGTGTGTTGCCATAGAAATGGCAGCTACCAAACCCAGCTTTTTACTGTGTATGATGCCTACATAATAGGTGCAGATATAATTGCAGAGTAATAGACAGACCTCAGCATTGAAAGGAAAAGAAGCTCTTCTTCCAGTGCTTCGCAGTGTAGCTCACTGAGGTATGTCCTCACTATCATGATTCCTCTGGAGAGGTGTAGTGGATCACAGGAGGCAGTTGTGCTTGTTTATCAATATGTTGTTTTTAAACTGGATGTTGTGGCTTACACATGTGAAAGGGATGTGAATGGATTGTTTGATCCCCTCCCCACCTCATACCCCATCTGAGTTGCATTTGCAACAAAGCAGACATGGTACGGCATGATGGTAGGGCTTAAGAGGATGTGAAGGAACAGGTTGGTGCCAAAGTGTAGTGATATATGCAAATAATCTACTATTATGTAGTTAAGGAAATAAAACTGGAAACAAATAGTATGGCTTCTAGGAACAGTTTTTAATAATGGACTGTACATTGTATCATGTAGATGGCCCTGTAGCTCCACCTACAAAAGGCATGCAGTAGGAGGTGGGAAGAGGTGGACATCAAAATTTCAGAAGTGGAGAAAAGCCTACTGTGCATGTGCAGCCGCTTGAGCTGGAGAGGACTTGGAGACTGGTGGAAATACAGGCGGGAGTGCATAGAACAGGAGTGTTGAAGTGTCTGGGTGGGGCTGGAAGAGGCTGAGGAGGACTTGGGACAGCCTTTCTCTGTGGCCTTGGCATGGTAGATCAAATCCCACTGTGCATCTGCTTCTGCTTCCAACTTGAAAGATAGAAACTGAACATGAGCGTGATGTGAGGCTGAATGAAGGAAAAGGCATGCGGTGTCTTGAACTGTCTTGTGCTTTTATTTATTACATGTTCTAATAATTTTGTCGATAACTGACTGAATGTGATTAGTAATGTGATAAAACCAATGTTAAAGGCAGTATCTTTCACATACACCAGTAGCTAGGGATGGTGGTCCAGATCCAGCAACCGTAACTAAGCTTCCCTTTTGAAACATAATTATTAACCAGTAATTATGTATGGAAGTCATTTTCATTAGTAAGTCTCTTCTGTTCTGGCATTCTGGAAGGAAATGCTGAGGGGACCAAAGCAATGCAAGCAGTTCTCTGGACAATGTGCCCTGTCTTCTGCCCAGACGTAATTAAAAATACTGAATAATGAAAACTGGTATGTTCTTTTGTTAAACATTTGACAGGTGATTTAAGGGGAGAAATGAGTAGAGATGGCAAAAACTACAAAGCTTCTCAGACACTAGTAATAAATTGAACCATTAGACTTCCTTGCAAAAATCTTCAAGGTATGATGCTAAAAGCATTTCCCTTACAGTACACCAAATAATGGTGATGCTGCTAGAACAGTAGCAGGATTTAGCCCTGGAAGGCTTGTGTAACAGATTCTGTACGAGTGGAAGAATAATGAAGATATGAGCTCAGAGCAGGCACGTTTATTTTTTGATGTTGCCTAGCAACTCCAAAACCAAAATTGTAATATTAACTTATAGACTATGAATTTTTAAACCCGTGTGTATTGGGAGAAGGGGTAGGAGGAGAGTAAACTCTACCACTATTCAAGAAGGAATTTTTCAGCTTCCAATTTCTGTGGCTTTTAGCTTTTTAGAAAATGAACAAAAGTAAAACAAAAAGCCCCATCCTTTTGTAGTAAAACTTCCCATGCTGATGCAGATTAGAGGTGATTTTTGGTTGGAAGAAGAAATCTGATAAGCAGCTTTTGGCTGGTAGAATGAAAAGCTACAATTTATGTATGTCAGAACATGCTTTAGCAACTTATTTTCACAAACTTGCCCTTGATTACTTTCCATAATAACATTGCCACTTGAAGTGTCTAAATCAATTACTTCTAGAAACACTGTTAGTATGTTTTGAATATCCTTTGCTGTCCTGCACCCTCTCTGGTAACAACCTGCTTTATTGGTTTTGACACGTGTATCTCCATTTAACTGTGAATCTCTGCCTGAGCAGGACAATCTTACAAGACATCATAGACATCACAGAAGAGATCCATGCTGAAAGAAAAGCACTTCTCATTAAGGAATATTTATTTAAAACATCTATGCTATTAAGTAGTATGGTTAAAAGTATCTTTCTTTTCTTTCCAAAACTCTTTTGTTCAGGGAAGATAATCTTGTGAGTAAAAATAAATTCATATAATGGGATTATGCTTAATTTGCTCTGTGGCTAATTAAATCCTCTTATTTGTCAGACCTATTGGATGGAAATAATTCATGCTGTAAATAGGACAATTTTGGTTCCCTGCTTGAGTGGAATTGGATGATCCTATCGCCAGTTAAAAGAAACAAAATAAAAAGCAATGAGTATTTCATCAATGGAAAGAGTTTCCTACCGGAAGCTCACATGTAAAAGTAATTTATGGAAAAAAAACCCCACCATAGCTACCATGTATTTAAAGACTAGCAATATTTAGACTTTATGACTGTCCTTAGGGGAAGCTGCTGGCTGCAGCACACTCCTCAGACAGTCATTTACTACAACTGTTTTGCTCAGTGATAGGAAGAATACACAGTCAAAGTCAGTAGAAGTCACTGCAGCAGTAATGATCTGGGAGGCTCTGAAATGGTCAGCTTGGAAAGTTAAACCTGAAGTAAGCAGTATTATATGTACATCCTCCCAGAGAGCAGAGTTCTGTGCTGGGGTGCCAGCGTGCAAACTCCCCTTGCAGCCAGCACACAAGAGGAGAATTTGTCTCCTTTCTTCTTGACTTTAATAGGAGTCACATGCATCTCTCTAGAGCAGATGGCCTGGTGCGGCAGTCCTGCCCAAAGGAAGCGTGGTCCTGCCTCGCGTAGGCCAGTAGGAACTTTGCCATTTGCTGGAGCTGGAGCAGTGCAGGATTGTCAGCATGCACGGTCACAGATATGGAAGCCAGAGAGGCATACGATTCCCTGGATTTCACTACAGATTAATTTAAAATAATAAGGTCTAGCTTTAAAATATGGAAATAATGTCTTATTTAGAGGCGTCGTGCATCTAGACTGCAAGACCAGATCCATTCATGCTGCCTGGATGCAGCAAGCTGTCACATTGAATAGTTAGTGTCTTTGAAGACAATAGGATGTCTCTTTTCTGGGCAGACTGGCCATACGTGCAGTGACCTGATTGTGCAGGGAAATAGTCTAGAATAGCTGTTCTGTAATGGCTTTTCTGCAGTAGCTGCCCATCTGGACGCTCTGCTTGCTGAAAGTGCCATTTTTCAGTCTGACTTAGAAGTAAACTAAATTAAACTACAAAAAGTGCAGAATGAGTGTTGAAGCGGAGATTTAATGTGCAAATCTTTTGCTGCTAAATTTACTCATGATAACACCCTCTTGCTGCCATTGGCAAGTCCCAAAAGCTGCCTGAGATGAATAAGCGTGTTCATCAGAATCAAAGTTACTGCAAAGTATTAAGATGCTTCTCTCTAGCAGAATTTATTTCTCCTGCTCTACTGAAATCTTCAATTTGTCTCTGATATTTGGGCATTCTTGCAGCCAGATGAAGCTCAGCTTTCTTTATCTGATTGTTTTTTGATTTGTATTTCTTTTAAAGTACTTCATTTTTATATTCTTTGTACTGTTAATGATGGTAGTTTTATTACCTTGCTTTTAAGTTCCATATATGAAGAAGTGCTAGATAGCTGTTTTATAAGCTTTTTAAGAAGAAATTTGTTAAATGACACCATTTATTCCAAAAAGTCAGTAACACTAAATGTAATTTTGGTGTGGAAAGAGTTAAAGAAACTTTTGGGTTCTCCCCCCGCCATTAGTTTGAGCCAGGAGACAGCTCCCCTGACTTGAATCCTGGATCAGCAGCTTGGCTCCACTGAACAGTAATAGAGGAAAAAAAGGAAGAGAAATCTAAAAATGATCTATAAGCAAGAATGTCTCTATATATAGAAGTTTTCCATGGAGCACCAGACACTCTTTAAGAATTAATGGCAAATTGGCATAAATCATACAGTACTTAACAAACTATACTGAACTTGCTGTTTCTGCTCCAAAGTTTCATTGACAAGTTTTCTTTGGAACTACGCAGTCTTGAACAGAAATGATGAGTTCCATTACATCCAGCTATTTGTACTGCTTTTTATTTATAATCCTGTATTGCTTGTTACTTAATAATTATTGCATATCATGTCTAAAACTTAATAAGCAGTGAAGCTAGTGGATTGTGCTGACTTGGGTGGGGGGAGAAAGTAGATGTTATAGGATATTTGGAGGATAATTAATGAAATTATCGTAACACTTAGCCATGCAGGGAGGTAAGACCTCTCTTCCCTCCTAAATCTTTCTGCTTAGTTCTCCTGCAGTTGTAATCCTGCCGGCACAGAAAAAAGAGAGTGCTGCTTGCCGTTACTCCATTTGCAGGCTAGTGGATAGGAAAGGACAGAAAAATGGAATAATTTCCTTTACTCAGTGCTCCTCAGTCTTCTCCCTTGCTTACAAAAGCCAGTACGTGAGGACAGAGAGGGTAATTAGCTGCATTTTTAGAGCAGGAAAACATCTTGTTTCTCACTGCAAGGAAGAATCTGGGATGGGATAGGGGATCATTCTCAAGGCTGCACAGCAATGAACTCTTGTACTCAAGGCAGCTTGAAATACTAAGAGCATAACCAGTAAGTACAATGCGATTGCGTTTTGCTTGGTAGAAGGTCCAACATTGGTCATTACAGCAAGACATTGCATGTAGGAAGCTACAAGAACACTGCTTGGTGTTTAATGATAGTTGAAAAGCAACCAGGATGTTCAACCT
Organism: Cariama cristata; assembly: GCF_000690535.1. Taxonomy (NCBI): domain Eukaryota; kingdom Metazoa; phylum Chordata; class Aves; order Cariamiformes; family Cariamidae; genus Cariama; species Cariama cristata. Next base: position 21,140 of record NW_009606321.1, on the reverse strand, counting down.
GTAAAGGATGAAATAGGAGAGAGACCTGGACATGTCCTGAGGATTTGCAGAATACTGAAGGCACATCAGTTCCCTCCAGTAATACTATGTTGGCTTTTGGCTATTTGATCACACAAGAAACAGTACAGGACTTTGTGTTTCAACTGTTTCCACTCAAACCTGTGTTGCCACTGCTGTTGTGAAGGACAGAGTTCTTTATTCTCTTCATCCCACCATGCGGGAGGATGCCGTGTTTTATTAGTGGACTATTGGTAAGAGATAAGTACAAGAGGCAACTTTATCACCGAAGTGTTGGACCAGGAAAATATTAAAAGAGGCAGCTGATGAGATTGTGTACCCGTGGTTCCCAGGAACCTGCACTTGGTGTTGTCCTGATGAAGGAACTTGGGACAGTGCCAGTTAAAAAGTAATTCTTTTTTAGCTGTTATCACATACTAATGTGTAGGGTATGGTCAACAAAAGCTTTATCACTCTTGTTTAAAGATGACCAATATTGGATATATCTGTTATGCTTTTGAAGTTCTTAACTTTCCATAACAGAGAGATGGAATTACATTTTTCCCTAGTGTTATACAGACCAATACATTTCCTCGAGTATATCCAGTGGTTAGCAAAAACAAGTGACCTAAATGAGCAGAAGACAAGCATGAAACCTGACTGACCTTGTGCAGTAGACTTTATTGTTTGCTTCCATTGGAAATACAGGGATTCCTTTTGTTGGTAAAATATGAGCAATCTGAGCTGCTGCTTGTTTGGCAGGGTGGCAGCTGAGCTCTGCTCGCAGCAGTAAGAGTGCAGCCTCTGTTAGCTTCTTGATTGCTGCGTTATGCAAGCAGAGTATTACTGAGCAAAAGGCTTTTTAAGAGGCATTAGGAGGTTTGTGTTCATTAGAATGCAGTGTAATGTGAATAAGGCAAGCTGGACACAAGGTCCCCCTAGTGAGGGAATCAATAATAACTTCTGCTCAAGGAGGTACCTATAAAAATAGACTGTGAAGATAATGAACTTTGCTAAATTACATACATATGTGTTCTGCTTGTGTGTGAATTTAGAGGGCTTAGAGACGGTAACAGAAGAATGGGAAGCATGATGAATTCGTCACCCAGTTCCTTCCATTCTTTTTTTTTATATCTCTTTTAGTCTTAAGTCTTTAGTCTTTTGCTTCACATAGTTGCGTATTTGAATAGTTGGTGCATATTCTTGTTGAATCCTGCAGAAAAAAAAATTACAAAGTTTAAGCTCACAGGAGTTTACTTACCAAATGGCATTTTAGGCACAAGATAGAAGCAGTTTTTGATCCTATGGGCTATTTTTCACCTTGTGGTTCAGGGCTATTAGCATGACATCTTTCTCAAAAGTGCATTGGTAAAAAATCTGAAGGGATACTGGCCATCTTAGTGGAGCAAATGAATCTACTTTTCCTAGTTTTTCCAGAAACTTCACACATAACTGTGAACAATTCAATTCTATTCTTCCTGATAATGTTTCCCTAAAAGAGGTAAACTAACGGCTACATCAAGGTGTTTCGATGCGACAGTTATGGAAGCCATGTGTGCAAATCTGTGTTACTTGGATTTTGGTCCTTTTGGTACTGTGAATCGAAATTATTTGTCTTGTGTCGCTTTAAGATACAACAGATTATTGCTACCCTATACAGACTGGAAATGATACTTGGAAAACTGAAAATTACGTCAGTAATTCCTTTCCCCTGTTGCCCACAAATTCAGTTTGGTTGCAAATAGAGTCACTATCTGGCAATAATAGTCACCTACACCTAGAAATCCTCTCAAACGTGTATTTTTCTAAACCTTTCACTACATTCCGATGGGTTTATTATTAGCCAAAGATGGTGGACTTTAAGGGTGTACTTACATAAGAAAAATCAGTAGTAGAGAGGAAATAAATACTCAGAAAAGCCATTTTCATATATACAGGGTTTGCACAGATGGATAATCTAAGGACATGGAGGAAATCATCAGGATCTCAGTGGTGGTAAAAAACCAAAACAACAACAGCATCTCTTCTGTGTGTTCTGCACCCACTGCTAAGTGTTCAGATGACTGTCATCCACAAATGCTCGTGCTTAGTCCTGAGGGACGCCTGCTGAAAAGCACCGTTTCAGGAATTACATGCAGGAGACTGTAAAGGAAAGCGAATCACAAGTAAAAGGTGCAGCTTGCCTTTAAAACGAGCGTTCAGTGCTGAGTAAGGGAAATGCAGCATTCTGTCCCCCCTTTGCAGAGAAATACAGAGCTGCGCTACAGAAGTGCAGAGGGAATTTATTGCTTTTCTGTACACAGATCAGACATACTGGTAGCGGCAACCAAAGTGTGTGAAGAACCTCCTTACTGAGTTGATGCCCTCTGTTAGGGCACCCATGGGAGATGTGAAGCCAGGACTGCAGCTTTGGGAAACGCTGCTTGGCGCCGGCGTGGCTTCCCCATGACTGCTCTGAGTGGCCAGGCCAGCAATTCCGTGTTTCCTTCAAAGAAGATAAGTGTGGGAGCAGTCTACAAGCCATACTGGACATTTAGTATATCAGGAACTAAGGTGATTTTTTTTCTCCTACAGCCCCAGAATCAAGGGTCTTAATGAATTACAAAAAGGCATACAGCTGATTCAGTTGTAAAGGTTTTTCATAGTCCAAGTCTTGCAACAAAATTTATCTTCTGAAAGCAAACCAGCTCTCAACTAGTGCAGATTGCCAATCTGGACTACTTAAGAGTTATGTGAACTTAAACACATTGCCTTAAAATTGACAGTCTTATTTATTTTGAAATGATCATTTGATAATTCTAAAAAAATCTATTACATTTCTTTTGAGAAACATGTTTTAAAAAACTCATCATCCATTACCAAATAGTATTCCTGGATGTATACACATTCTGAATGACTAACATTGCTGAATCAAAGTGATGGTGCAATTTAATTCTACATTTACTGTCAGTAACATTCATAAGCTTGTTTTCTGTATAGGAAAACTAACATTTTGAGGAAGTATTTTCTTGTGTCTTCTAGAAGTTGACAGCCACAGCTAATAGAAAGTTGTTGTGCAGATCTCGCGTGTGGTCTGGCAGATACGATGTCTCTTGAAATACAGTTTTAAAGTAGGCTGTTTACATATAATCAGCTTCAGGAACATCCTTCTTCAAAAAAGGGGAATCTAATATGACAACAGTTATTTTCTTTTAACCCTTTTTGAAGACTTCTTAGCTTTATTTAATCTTAAATGTGTTTTTTGCGTACAAAGCTTCTCAGAAGGCCACGGGTATGACTGCTTGCAGGAGATATCAAATGCCAGTGACAAAAAGGCACGATCTCCCACTTCACAGCAATGCACACAACCCGTACAGCACATTGATAGGTTTTGTTACTGCTTACTTTTCCCCTTACTTGCAGAGAAAGGTGTAAATGTATCTGTAACACCTTCCTACAACCTATACATTTACAGGGACATGGCTGAAGAGTAGTTTGGGCCTTGTACAACAAGAAGGAAATCAGTTGACTTGGACTTATATTGCACCTCAGCTGGGCTACTGGGTTGCAGCTATGTCACCTACTATCCCAGGTAAGATGGAATTGAATTTTATTGATTTTCACAGCATTGAGTAATTATTTATTCATATATAATGTTTATATTTTTCAGAATGACCTCATCTGAGATGCCACAACTTGATCAATAATGGATTATTAGAAAACAGAGGTCTGAAAGTAAAGGGCTAAAATCTTTTGGGGATTGTGGGGGGCAACTGTTGTGCTCAAAACCTCTGAGTCATTTCAATGGGAAACTTTTTAAAGGGTTCCTGCTTTGATGCATTTATGTCACCACTGCTTGGTAGAGCCATTGCTAGAAAATGAAGGGAATTATAGCATCAATGTATTGGGTCCCACAGGTAGAAAAATACGTGAAGTTTCTATACAGAAACTCCCAAAGAAATGGATACACTTAAGACCAACATCATCCTGGGTTAGACGTTTACTAATGGATTGATTGACTGTAACTTTTTTTTTCTTTTACCCTGAAGATGCCCATTTTGCCCTGACTTATGCTTTGCATCATCTTGGTGATTGATTAATTTACACCGCAAATAACTTAGCACAGAGGTTCTAGGAAGTGTTTTAGCAGAGTGGCATTAGTAGATGAGCTGACTGGTTGCGATCTGCAAGCCTCTCGGCATAACTGTAGAAAATGACTTTGAACTTGGCAACAGGTGTACTTCTGTGCCTGTGGAGTTTATTAATGTTGCAGCTTGTTCTTCCCTTTTTCTGTCTGTGCCTGCCTCAGATTTCTTAATACTACTTCTCCAGCTGCCAATAATCAGAGATACCTCTGTGTATAAAAGAGCCAATCAATCAAACAAAAACTTCTCCTCTTACAGATTTTCTTCATTAGGTTTTCTGGATGAAAACCAAATACAGTAGAAATTAAAACATTCTTGCCTTGGCTGTGCAAGCTAAATAAACTGTATCTAACCAACAAAACAAACTCTAACATGAAGACTGTTTTGAAAGTCTGCTTGTATATGCCATGAAGTTGTTTCATGATATGCAAGCTTTTTATTTGAGATTATATTGAATGAAACTGCTCAAATATTCAGCTGATTCATTGCTGAAAGAGTTTAGAGGCAGGTGCAGATCTGAATAAGCTATCAGATTGAATTTAATGGAATTTTACAAAATAATTGTACTTTAAGAAAAAGCTACTGCTCTGAGCCAAACATTTCCCAGTACAGCCCTGTCCCAAACTGCAAGGAAGTTACACTAGTCGTGAAATTGTGCCGGTAACTCTAAGGTTAGAAGGCCTGTAACTCTTAACAGGAGAAGGCTTACTTGTCCTTGCAGTTTAACTTGTATGGTAGAATTTCTATTTGTATTTTACTTTTCCTTTTTCTGAGGGCTAGATCTGGGTTCCTAAAACTTTGTTGCAATGGGAACAATATTTTCATGAAAAATTAAGCGATCTATCGCGTCTTCTTTATGATTAATGTCCTGAAGCAACAGTTATCAGTCAATTAGGTACAGATAGTGGTGGGACAGAATGTATAGATATTTAGATTTCCCAAATGCAATATACTTGATGTTATTTTTAATGAGGTTAATGTATTTTTGTTTGTTTTATCTCCTCATTGAATCTGTTTGATTTCTTACCTCAAAAAATGGACAAAAATGAGCTTTGTATTCCTAGCAGTGGCTCTACAGACCACTCAAGATCCACAGATGAGGTTTTACAAACCTCATGATCTAGAACCTTAATGTTGGCCAAGTTTGCTGTCCTTCACAGTACATGCATGTTACTCTGTCAGCTGGTGCTGTACCTCCTTGCCTGCAGATGAAAATTTGGGCCTTTATTTCAAAATCATGGTAAGGATTTTACAAACCAACAGGGTTACACATGCATAATTGTGAACAGATGCTGTCCACATGTGTGCATTCCTTTGTATGTTAGAACATTTACTAAGCATTATTGAAACCTGGAGTTACAACACTGTTTCACTAGTGGCCTGTTTTTTAAAGCTACTGAAGATCTGCTTGGCTTGGTTTGATCTAGACTTCAGAGCACCAACACATCTTCCAATGAATCCTGTACTGCACTGTATGTACTGTTTACTGCAAAGCACCATGATATTGTTAAAGAGAAGTTGTTGGCCACAGTGCTGCTATGTGCATTGCAGTGCTGGAAGATGCTGTGATGGCTTTTCTCCAGTGATGAGAGCTTTGGCGCACTGTGTCAGCATCAGGACCTGGAAGGCAGCATTCCCTGATGCATGCTCCTGTTGAAACTAACTGCTTTTCCACAGAATGATCTATTTGGACTTGTAATCTTGGAAAACCAGCACATGCTTTCTCCACAACTTGCTCCCTTCTCCAGAGATGGTCTGCTCAATAGGCACCAGGGCTATGAGCGGCAGTGTTTCTCACTTAGCACCTGGATAACAAGGGAAGATGTCCCTCTCTTTGTTTAAGTGTTGTTCCTCTTCCTGTTTGCAGGCTGTTACAGGTCTAAATTCTCTTTTCTGGCCTTCCAGGTCCCGTTGTAACACACGACATTACCAGCTATCACACAATGTTTCTTTTGGCAATTTTAGGAGGGATGGCTCTCATACTTCTAGTCTTGCTGTGTCTGCTTTTGTATTATTGCAGGTAAGATTCACCATCCTGCTTACTTAGTTCATGTTGGAAATACAAACTTTTTTGTGCTTATGAAATTAAAAGATTTTGTATTGAAACATTTTTACTTTGGGGGAAAAAAAAAAGCAAGCAAGCACTTGAAGAAGAAACAATGAGATCAAATTTCATGTTCCTGGTTACATGCAGCATACGCAATCCCTGCCTTTGGTAGGATGGTAGTTGAATGAATCACACACACCTGTACCTGTGTTTTCCTTGCATGATGTTCTAAAACTTCCTATCAAACATGGGCATAGGTCCAAGATCTCTGTCATTGTACCTGTTATACATTTGCAAGTGATCTTTCTATTAGTCTTATATTAAGAGGAATGTTAAACTTTTATCAGCAAGTGTATATTAATGAGTGATTTTTGTATTTGTCTCCCCCAGACATTTGCTCCAATTTGTAATTGGTGCTTCAGGTATTTCCCAATTAACATTAGTTATTCTTTAATTTTGTCTTCGCTTCTGGGATAGGCTTTTAATTGTTAGGTTATGTAATAAAAGCTCGATTCCCCTAGCACTCATCACTGCTTAAAAATCTCCCGTTAAGACACACTTGCTGCTCTTGTTTCTGTGTACAGCTGTCATAAATGTGTAACTTCTTTTGTTACTGGCTTTTATAGAAGAAAATGTTTAAGACCACGTCAGCATCACAAGAAACTGCAACTTTCAACAGCACTGGACACTTCTAAGAAGGATCAAGCAACCTCAATGTCTCATATAAATTTAATATTTTCACGTCGCGAGTCTGAATTCCCTGGCGGGTTGTCCGTGGCTAGCAATGGACACGCTGAAAACTCAGGTACAAAGGAATTAATCAGTGCTGTCCACATGGAGATGGTATCACCTAGTGGAGAAGCAGATATGCATACACCTATGCTCAAACACTCCTTCAGTACTTCCCAGGAGTTTAGCTCCCGAGAGGAATTGCTCTCTGACAAGGCGAAAGACAAGAGCAGAATTTCCTTTGATGACCTGACTCCCAGCGGGTCTCTGAGAAAAGACTACCACAAATCAGCAGATAGTTTTCCTTTAAAGACAAGAAAATCTACAGAAACAGCTGAAGGCTATGAGTCCCCTATCAAAGATGAGTATAGGAGAAGTTACAATGCTATGCTGTCTCAGCCTTTATTTGAAAAGCAAGAGAGAGAAATTCAAGTATCTATGAACCATATTGCTACTGGAAGTAAATACAATATTCAGGAACAAATATACCCCACACCTTCAGCCCCTGAAAAAGAGCTGCTGGACTGCAGACCTACTGATTGTATGATGTCTCGTTCAGTTGATCACCTTGAAAGACCGACATCTTTCCCTCGACCAGGTCAGTTAATCTGCTGCAATTCTGTTGACCAAGTCAATGACAGCGTTTACAGAAAAGTTTTGCCTGCACTCGTCATCCCAGGTCATTACATGAAATTGCCAGGAGAACACCCTTTTGTTAGCCAGCCACTGGTTGTCCCAGCTGACCAGCAGATTGATATAGAAAGACTTCAGGCTGAGCTTCCTAACCCTCATGCACGGCTTTTTCCACACACACCCCAACAGCTGCAACCCCAACAGTTAGCATCCCAAGCAATATCTCAGCAACATTTGCAAGATGCAGGTGCAGCTGAGTGGAGTCAACAAAATGCTTCCATGTCTGAATCTATTTCAATTCCTGCCTCACTTAATGATGCATCCCTGGCTCAAATGAATAGCGAAGTGCAGCTTCTTACAGAAAAGGCTCTGATGGAATTAGGAGGTGGAAAGCCATTGCCTCATCCTCGAGCATGGTTTGTTTCTCTAGATGGACGTTCAAATGCTCACGTTAGACATTCATACATTGATCTCCAAAGAGCTGGTAGGAATGGGAGTAATGATGCCAGTTTGGACTCTGGTGTTGACATGAATGAACCAAAATCTGCCCGAAAGGGAAGAGGAGATCATCTGTCTGCACCACAGAGTCACCCACCAGTGCAAGAGCACCAGCAGAGAGAGCGGAAGGTTTCAGACAGCACAGCTTACACACAACTTGTGTACTTGGATGATATGGACCAAAGCGGCAGCGAGTGTGGAACAGCAGTTTGTAGCCCTGAGGACAATGCTCTACGATGCCTACTAGAAGGCACTAGTAAGAGAAGTGGTGTGCAGCTGCCCAGCCTGCAGGAGGAAACAAGAACTGTGGATACCAAACCAGAGCCATTAACTAGTCCTGAACACGGAACATCAGTTCAAGATGATGAGGAGGATGAGGAGGATGAGGAAGATGACCAAGGTGAAGATAAGAAGAGTCCTTGGCAGAAACGAGAGGAAAGACCACTAATGACTTTCAATCTGAAGTGAGCTATTGTGAAAATCCACCATACAGTGGAGTATAAAATTGCCAAATATTCTTTCTGTGGAAGTGCTTGATTTTTTTTTTTTTAATTTTTTTTGTTGTGGAGAGAAAAGAGAAAAACAAGCTGTGGTGAGCAACATTTGAAAGAACTTAAATGCATTACTGTGTACATGTTAGAAAAGAATTAATATCATTCCTCTGATTTAATGGCTACCTCCAGTGAGATAGCTGAACAAAGAGTGTGATTGTTATTCCATATACTTGATATTGGTCATCCAGGATGTTGAAAATTCTGACAAATTGTTTTGGTTGGTTTATGACCTCAATCTCCTTATGAATGGGAGCTGGTAAAGCTTTTGTTTTGTAGGCCAATTTTACGTTGATAATGCTACTGAAAGTATCTTAAGAGTTTGACACATGGTGTCCAAAATTGTGCATTATCTCAATGAAAGGCTATGCATTGCTGCTTTTAGTAATACTTTGCTTATACTATGCTTTTCTTAATTTTACAAGTTGGTTGTAAACATTTTATGTCCTTTATTATAAACTACTCAGCAATTTATTTTAATGTAAAACTGCAGGAAACTTGAGTAGCATCCTTAGCATTGAAGCCTTTTTATGAAACCAAACTGAACTTTGTGTCGACTAAGATTCCTTCAATTCTGGTCCCATTTACTCAAAGTGCCTTTTTTACAGTAACAATGAACAGTCCCTTCTTTTGCTAACTCCTTTTAATTGACCCCATTTGGGATTTTATAAACTTCTGAACTTCTGCCTTTTATTTTAAGCTGCATGCTGAGAGTCCCATTTTGTGCTGAGCATTTCTCATTTCAATACAGTGTATTCTGTAGCTATCATGTATATTGTGGATTCTGTTTAGCCAGGATAGACTTAGAAGACATTTTAAAGGGCCCAGAGTAGCCACGAAGATAGTTCCATTGACTGTATATATTGTTAGTTTCCTCTGGAATCATATGAGCTAATCATGCTCATATAAAATGGACTATAGACCGAGCAAGTGGACTGGATGTGTCTAGAAAATTTTGAGAGGGGGGGAAAAAAAAAAAGTACTATCCAAAAGTGCCAGAATGGTTCTTCTGTGCTTTCTCCATACAGAGCTGCTTGGTTATCCAAAAATTATAATTGAAAATAAACTGCAAAAAATATCTTTGTGGATTTTTTTTCCTCTGTTGGTGGTCATTATATTATTTGATGTTATTTAATAAGAAAAATACTTTGATTTCACTTTTGCCATGCATATTTATGCTTGTGTGACTTACTTTCTTATGCAGTTCTCATGAACTTCAGTCAATACTGAAATTTAGACCACTTTTCAGAAAAGCATCCTTCCTGTCTTGATAAATACATAACTATTTGCTTAAGTATCACTTGGAAATGAAATCCTGATGTTGCCAAAATTCTCTATGGAGTCACATGTCCTGTGGGACCAGTTTTTTTTCTGAGATTTCTGCGGGTATGCACGCTTATTGCACACTTCTTACTACTTCATTAATTGGGTTCAAAGAAGGGAAAGTATGTGACTTCCACTCTTGTGGAATCCTTTGTGTACATTCAGTTCATCATGTTTCATTCAGTAATCTTTACGGAGCATTAGCAGCAATCATGCTTAATAAAGTTAATTATTATGTAATCTCTAAAGTGATTAGAGAATTTTTAATAGTAAGCCCTGAACTCGGATTCATTGTTCTTTTTTTCAGTAGATTTCCAGGCTTTCTTAGGAGGCCAGTGTTGTAATTTCCATCTTACTGAATGTCTTACCTGGGAGTCTGGGTTTGAGCCAGGAACTGAATCCCAATTTCCTAGTTCCCAGGCCAGTGCACCTCTCCATCCACAAAATCACATCACCGTTGATTCATGTTTGGAAGTAGTATATGTTGTAAAAGAACTCTAAAATAATATTTGTGGAGTGTATTGAATATTCAAATCACCATATTAGCAGTAAGTTATGTTTTACTCACCTCATGCCTTCCAAGTCCTTTCCTGTTCTGTTTAGTAATTTTTCTGCTGACCACATGTGAACTGGCTCTGGGGTCTGGGTTACTTATTGTCAGTCTGTGCAAGGTCACTGAACAGAAAAATACAGGAATAGTATTTCTCAGATGTCAGTAAGTGCTGGTAATACAGTGTCACTTATTAATCAGTATGCTGCATCAAGTAAACATTCTGGTTTAAAATTTCCACGTACTAGAATTATTGTGCTATTTAATTTTCAACTTTCTGTTGTCTTAAATCTGTCATTTTTAATTAGATTCTTTTTCAGATTCCTTTGCAAAGTTTCCATCGTTATTATCTTGTAAAGTGAGATTGTTGCTATTAAATTGCAGTGGTTTGTTTCTTTAATTGTGTTGGTTTTATGTTCAAAACACATAGTTTGATGGTTTGATAATTTGCGGTCCTAATACAACAAACATATTTGAATAAACACAATGTGTGTATTTTGCAAATCTTTAAAATAGCATTTTTTAATTGCTCTGATATCTCCAGCCATATAATAGTTTGATTTTGCAGAATACATAGTTTATGAAATTTAATTCTCGGTATATTCAAAACTACTGAGCCACACGTTAAATGACATTGGAACAGAGTAACACAGATCAGATAATAGGTTGAGATTGGTATGTCCATTGAACACACTTTGCCTAATCTTACAGTCCAGTGACAAGTTCTGTGTTTTAATTTTCAAAAACATACTGAGGAAGGTACTTTGGTAAAATATGAAGAAATTTTGTTGCTTATATTTTGCAGTTGAATGGTGATGCAAGTACCAATAAAGCTTACAAAACATAGAGAACAAAGTATAACTTGAATAGGTCTTGGTATCAGCATCTCCAAGTGATCTTAGTCCATGTAGAAGATAACCTAGAAAAGCAGTTCTTTTCTTATTTTTTGATGGCAAGTATTAAGAGGGATAAAATGCAAAAGATTGTCATGACAGAGCTTACAAAAGTAATGAAAATATGTTGGACTTAAAACTAGGAACAGGTCTTCATTTAATCTGTTGGCAAACAGGATTTTCAAATAGATAATGAGTGAAAGAGTAAAGATAATTTTTACATCTTAGGTTGTATTATCCAAAGTCCATTTATATCATAGGGCCTATGAAATGTTAGGACTGTTGGGAGTTAATACGCTTATTAAGACTCCATTTGCTTCATGGTTGTCCCCCAGCTCCCTCCTGCTGATACTTGCTTCTCAGAGCTTGTTAAACTGTCTGTAAAGCACCTTGACTTATTGTTATAAAGACCTTTTATTATTTGATTAAGTGCTTTGTCAGAGTATCAGCATGCTAAACTCTCTACAAATACAGGGAAACAAAATGGTTCCTGCCTCAGAGCATTTGCAAGCTAACACATTACACAAATATACAAAATTGTGGTACTGAGCTTAGATGAACAACTTACAAAGAAACCCCAACGTTTGGAAATTGCTCATGATGCTTTTCTCTCTCACAGGAAGGACTGAGTAGCTTTAGCAGAGTGAATTAAGCATGCTTGAAGTACTTTGGCAGTATTTTCATTTTCTGCCCTTCATTCTATCTGTGAATGCTCTGCAGAACCAATTTTATTTCACTGTCCTAAACCAACATGGTTGAAATTGGTAAGAAATTACATGTCCCATGTAGGGTTTAGCCTATAGAATAGTACAGGTGTAAATGAGCAAGTGTTGGATTAGATACTCACTGTTTCTCTAGGAAGGTTCCTAGTGAACCAAAAGGGTGTTATTTTTTTCTTAACCCCTGAGAATTCATCTGAGGATTAAAACTTGTTATAACAAAATACCTCTTAAACTGTCAATAGGCTGTAACCTGAGCCATGGTAGCATCCATCCAGTATACCCTTGGACTTGGTCAAACGAGAAGAAGAATGTCAGTTTACTTTTCTAAAATGTATTGGGCGACAGATAAAGTTTTTTTGAATCAGTGCTGCTGTTTTGAGTCTCTAGCGTTTGAAATTCTTACAAGTTGGAATATCTGCCACCTGCTGGTGAACTGTTTCTCCATACATACTGTGTATAAAACACAGTTTATAATGTCAATATAAGCACAGTTTATAACTTCAAGAATACCAGTAGGCAGCTGTCACAAGATGATCAGTTGTTTGATGGGCCTGCTGTCAGTCCAAGTGCAGAGATCCCCGTCAGCTTGAGAGACCTTGCC